>NC_054485.1:106294992-106565876 GCF_017639515.1 Carcharodon carcharias
GAGGAATGGAGTCAGTAGCTAGGGAATGGAGTTTGGAGCAGGGACTGAAAACAATGGCTTCAACCACCCACAAGAAACAACTCACACTTTTAGTCATTCTTTCCTTGGCTCAATGTCCATTTTCTTCATTTGTCTTGAATCTCTTAAGACTATTTTCTATGTTAAAGTCACCATATAAATGCAGGTTTTTGCAGGTGCTAATTTCATGTTGTGATCTCTACTTTGTGGTTTCAATTCATAGGAGATTGAGCTGCCTTTCGGCCACAAACCAGTTGGCTATTTATGACAATCCGACAACTTCATGGTCTCTTTTGCTGATACCCCCTTTTTATTTTGAGGAATTCAAATTCTCAAACTGTCAGAGGGGGATTTGAAGTTATGTTCTTTGTATATTCAGTCCAGACCTCTGGATTACTGAGTCAGTTGCATGATCACTGCACTATTATATCTCTACATCTACTCATGTGCTAACAGAAAGGTAGATAGTAAATCATGAAGAGCAGGAATTGTGCTTGATTCTTCTCCTGCCTAATCCAGAAATTCTGTTACAGGATACCCAATGCCTCATGGCTGAGATTAGATACCTCAATGTCGTCTTTAAGGATTGCAGCTAAGTGTATGGCTCAGACTGTGTAACATACTAAGTAATCATATACTCATGACACAATTTTTTCTATGTTTGGTCTTTTTCCTGCTTTCTATAAAGAGTTAAAGAAAAGGACTCTGGTCAAACAATTCAAAGTGCAACTTGCTGTCTGCAAGATGTGAAACCAAAAGCAATGAGAAAATGGGATCTAATTTATTTCGGGTGAGCCCAGCACCTGCAGGATGACGCAAACTGTCACTTAGAGTGGTTATTAACAACTTTCAGGGCAGATGGTATCATTTCAGATTTTATGACATTTTGGCTACAGGCTAGATTGTTGAGGGAAGAGGTGGTTATGATAGTCATAAAGCAACTCTAGGATTGTTCACTTGCTATCCTGCAAAGTTCAGCTCTATGCATAATTTCTCTGATAATGAAACAGTGCAATGCTAACCTAGAACAGAACTTGGATTAACATACAGTTGGCAAGTAACTGAGAGGAAATGAGAGGAAGTTTTGCCTTTATTAGCCGAAGCATAGAATATAAGAGCAGGGAGGTTATGCTGGAACTGTATAAAACACTGGTTAGATCACAGCTAGAGTATTGCGTGCAGTTCTGGAATCCACATTATGGGAAGGATGTGATTGCACTAGAGAGAGTGCAGAGGAGATTTACCAGGATGTTGCCTGGGCTGGAGAGTTTTAGTTATGAGGAGAGATTGGATAGACTCGGGTTATTTTCCTTGGAGCAGAGGAGATTGAGGGTGGACATGATTGAGGTGTATAAAATCATGAGGGGTATAGATAGGGTAGACAGGAAGGAACTTTTCCCCTTGGTGGAGGGATCAATAACCAGGGGGCATAGATTTAAGGTAAGGGGCAGGAGGCTTAGAGGGGATAAGAGGAAGAATTTTTTCACCCAGAGGGTCGTGGGAATCTGGGACTCACTGCCTGAAAGGGTGGAAGAGGCAGAAACCCTAATAACATTTAAGAAGTATTTGGATGTGCACTTGCAATGCCATGGCATACAAGGCTATGGACCTAGTGCTGGAAAATGGAATTAGAATAGTTAGGTACCTGTTTAACCAGTGCAGACTTGATGGGCCGAAGGGCCTTTTTCTGTGCTGTATACCTCTATAACTCTATGACTATCCTACTTTAACATTCCTTAAAACATTTGATCAAGCCTTTGGTCACGCTTTCAAATCCCTGTCTATCTTTGGCTGAATGTTCATTTTCCTCAACATTCCGTGAAGAACCTTAAGACTATTTTCTACATTAAAGGCACTATATAAATTCAGTTTTATGTTGTTGTAAGTACTAATTTCATGGTGTGCTTTCCCACTCATCACATGTATAGAGGGTGCAGGTTTCAGTTCACTCAAGACTTCATCTAGTTATGGAAACTGTTTTTTTAGTTGTGACCACAAAAAAAGTGTTGGGAGGGAGTGCAAGGAAAATGAGGAATGAAAACAAGATGGGTTCAGATTAGAAAGAAATTATTATGAGTGGAGAATTTATCAGATCACATGGCCAATACTGCAAGTCCACATGCCAGAAGAAATTGAATGCAGAGTAATGTGAAGTGGTATCGTTTGGTCGGAAGAATGAGGAATGGAAATATAAAATAAAGGGTACAATAATAAATGGGGTGCAAAACCAAAGACACATGGGGGCATATAAGCACAAATCGTTGAAGGTGGCAGGGAAGGTTGAGAAAGTGGTTAAAAAGACTTAAGGAATCCTGGGTTTTATAAATAAATGCATAGAGTACAAAAGCAAAGAAGTTATGATGAACCTTTATAAAACACTGGTTCAGCCTTAACCTTAAGTATTGTGTCTGATTCTGGGCAGCACACTTTAGGAAGAATGTGAAGGCTTTAGGGAAGGTGCAGAAAACTATCTGAGAATGGTTCCAGGGATGAGAGATTTCAGTTAGGTCGGCATTTTGGAGAAGCTGAGGCTGTTTCCTTTAGGGAATAGAAGAATGAGAAGAGTTATGATAGAGGTGTTCAAGATCATGAGAGGTCTAGACTGAGTATATAGAGAGGAACTTCCCATTGATGGAATGATTGAAAACCAGAGGGCACAGAGTTAAGGTGATTGGCAAAAGAAAACCCAATGGCAACATGAGGAAAAACATTTTTTATGCAGCAAGTGGTTAGGTTCTAGATTGCACTACCAGGGAGTATGGTGGAGGCAGATGCAATCAGGGCATTCAAAAGAGAATTGGATAAACAACTGAAAAGAAAACATTGTAGGGCTATGGGGAAAGGGCAGGGGATTGGGAATAGCTAAGTTGCTCTTGTGACGAGCCAGCATGGACATGATGAGCTGAAGGCCTTCCTTCTGTGCTATAAGTATTCACTCAATCTATGAATTAAATCTCTGGGATGCCACCTTATTACTTTGATCTTACAACTCATTTGGAATTTTCCCATTCTAGTATGTTTTAGAATTGTTTACAATTGTATATGTATAGCTGGAAGAACAATACCAATTAGCACAAAGTTGAACTGATGATAACAATTAGCTTAGATGGGGAATTTCCTCACACCATAACCCTAATGTTTGAAACAAATAAAGGCCTGCATTTTTATATTGTTAACATGGTTGAGACTGCATAAGCTCAAATTCTTACAAACCTCTACCAGCTGTATCTCATCCTCCACTCAGTCTCTCTTCTTCATTACTGTGGTCTTCACCAACCTCCATAAATTTCCATATGTCAGTCATAATTCAGTGGATAATACTCTCACCCCCAGGTTAGAAGGTTATGGATTCAGGTCCCATAACTCTCCAGGTGACTCTCCAGTGCAGTATTGAGTGATGCACTGTCAGAGGTGCCATCTTTCAGGTATAACATTAAACTGATACATGGTCTGCCATTTCAAGTAGACATAAAAGGTTTTGTGGTACAATTCAGAAAATGTCAGGTGAGTTTTCCCTCAAGTGTAACACTAATACCTAAAACAGATGTTTGGGTTTTTAATCACCTTGTTGTTTGTGGAGCCTTGCTGCATTTCCTACATTATAGCAGTGACTACATTTCAAAAAACATCCTGAGGGTCATGAAAGATGCTATACAATGCAAGTCTTTTTCTTTTTTCCTTCCTCCCAGTGTGTTGAAAACGCACTGATTCTGACTTAGAACCACCATGGCAAGAAAAAAAGTTTTAACACACAAATTGATGCTGGTGTACAACTTAATGGTTGCATAGACATCCCTTCAGCTGCTCAGCAGCTCACCTAAATGTCCATTCTTTGGGACAGTGAGTTTCATCATGCTATTTCACCACTGCAGTTTACAGAGGACTATCACTTAACATCCACATGTGTGTTTCACATCTGAGGGTCTTTGAATAGTGATCAGCAATGGGAATCCTGACTACCATCCAGCAGTGCTGAAAGCAATTTCAATATCACTAAGCTCGATAGATTTTTGGGTGTTGAGGGAATTTAGAGAAAAGGGGATAAAACGGGAAGGTGAAGTTGAACAAGAAGATCAGCCATGATCATATTGAATAGCAGGGAAGGCTCATCTGGCCCAATCCAGCTTCTATTTCTTTTGTTCTTATGCTCAATTGTTCTGTCTCCACCAACTTGTCTGAAATCAGCCAATTTAGGATCGGGGATCCAACTCTTAGTCTGCTTAACGTAAATTATGCGACTGTCAACATGTTGGTCAATGACAACATCAACTGATGACATGGGGCCATCTTCCGCATGTGCAATGATGACATCCAGCTCTGTCCCTTAACCATTTCTCTCAACATTTCTACTGGCTCTATCTTATTTAAAAAGAAATACTTGTATATGTAAAGCACTTTTCATAACCACCAGATGTTTCAAAGCACTTTGCAGCCAATTAAGTACTTTTTAAAAAAATTAGTCACTGTTGGAATTCAGGAAACAAGGTAGCCCATTTGCACACAGCAGACTCCCACAAATAGTGGGAAGGGTGCACTTGATCACCAAACATTGTGAGTTAGAGGTAAGAGTGCTACCATCTGGACCACAGCTACAATGTAAATAGATATTGTCTTCAATCCCAGCTATATAACAAATACCCTAATCCCGTATTCCACTCACTTCCCCGACCACTGTCTGAGGCTGAACCAGACAGTTTGCAACCATAATTTTGGTGTTATGTTCAATCTTCAGTGGAGTTCCCACATCTTCTCCATCACAAAGATTGCTTAATTCTATCTGTGTAACATCAACCACCTCCAGCTCTACCTCAGCCCATCTGCTGCTGAGACCCCCAGTCACCCCCTTGTCACCTCAAGACTCAACTCTGCTCCTTCACTCTCCACCAACTTCGGCTCATCCAAAATTCTGCTGCTTGTATACAATGGCACCTATGGGGAAAATGTGCAGGGTTTTGAAGAAAGGGGAGAATTGTGGGATTAATTGTATAGCTCTTTCAAAGAGCCAGTGCAGAAATGACAAACCCAATGGCCTTCTGGAGTCCCAAATTTATCCATCATCAGCCCTGTCCTCCCTGACTTACAATATCTCCCCATCTCTGTAACTTCCTCATAACCCTGCAAGACCTCCACAGTAGGTCAATTTGCTCCTCTTATTCCAACTTGTTGTCCGCTTTCTTTAATTCTTTAGATAAAAGCAAAATACTGCGGATGCTGGAAATCTAGAACAAAATACTGCAGATGCTGTTCTCATGAAGAATCATTCGGACTCGAAACATTAACTGTATTCCTCTCCGCAGATGCTGTCAGACCTGCTGAGTTTTTCCAGGTATTTTTGTTTTTGTTCTTTAATTCTTTCATGGAATATGATCATGTGTGGCAAGGCCAGAATTTGTTGGTCATCCCTAATTGCCCCTGACAAGGTGAGTGAGCTGCAGTCTATCTATTGTAGTTACACCCATAATGTGGCATCAAGGAGCTCTAGCAAAACTGGAGTCAATGGAAATTAGAGGGAAAACAGTCCACTGTTTGGAGTCATGCCTAGCACAAAGGAAGATGGTTGTAAAAACAAAAAAACTGCGGATGCTGGAAATCCAAAACAAAAACAGAATTACCTGGAAAAACTCAGCAGGTCTGGCAGCATCGGCGGAGAAGAAAAGAGTTGACGTTTCAAGTCCTCATGACCCTGTGGTTATTGGAGGTCAGTCATCTCAGCTCCAGGAGTTCCTCAGGGCCGTGTCCTAGGCCCAACCATTTTCAGATGCTTTATCAATGACTTCCCCTCAATCATTGGGTCAGAAGTGGGGATGTTCGCTGATGATTGCACAATGTTCAGCACCATTCACAACTCTTCAGATACTCAAGCAGTCCATGTCCAAATCCAGCAGGACCTGGACAATATCTAGCCTTGGGCTGACAAGTGGCAAGTAACATTTGAGCCACACAGGTGGCAGGCAATGACCATCTCTAATATGAGAGGATCTACCCATCACCCCATGACATTCAATGGCATTACCATGGCTGAATCCACCACTATCAACATCCTGGAGGTTACCATTGACCAGAAACTGATCTGTGGCTACAAGAGCAGATCAAAGGCTAGGAATCCTGCAGTGAGTAACTCACCTCCTGACTCCCCAAAGCCTGTCCAACTTCCACAAGACACAGGTCAGGAGTGTGATGGAATACTCTCCACTTGCCTGGATGAGTGCAACTCTAACAACACTCAAGAAGCTTGACACCATCCAGGACAAAGCAGCCCACTGCTTGGCACTCCATCTGCAAACATTCACTCTCTCCATTGCCAATGCACAGTGGCAGCAGAGCATGCCATCTACTCGATGCACTGCAGAAATTCACCAAGCCTCCTTAGGCAGCACCTTACAAATATGCAACCACTACCATCTAGAAGGACAAGGGCGGCAGACACATGGGAACACCACCATCTGGAAGTTGCTCTCCAATCCACTCACCATCCTGACTTGGAAATAAATCACTATTTCTTCACTGTCGCTGGGTCAAAATCCTGGAACTCCCTCCGTAACAGCACTGTGGGTGTACCTGCACCACAGGGACTGCAGCGGTTCAAGAAGGCAGCTCACTACCACTTTCTCAAGGGCAATTAGTGATGGGCAATAAGCCTCGCCAACAATGCCCACATCTCATGAATGTATAAAAAAAGTGCTTTTAGTAAGTGAGTTCCAGGATTTTGACCCACTGGCAGTGAAGGAACACCGATGTAGTTCCAACTCAGGATGGTAAGTGGCTTTGAGGGGAACTTGCAGGTGGTGGTGTTCCCATCTATCTGCTGCCCTTGTCCTTCTCAGTGGTAGAGGTCACAGTTTTGGAAGATGCTGTTGAAGGAACCTTGGTAACTTTCTCCAGTGAATCTCGTGTATAGTGCATTAGTGGTGGAGGGGGTGAACATTTGTGCTGGATGAGGTCACATTGAAGCAAGCTGCTTTTTCCCAGATGCTGCCAAGCTTCTTCAGTGCTGTTGGAGCCACACTCATCCAGGCAAGCGAGGAGTATTTCATCACACTCCTGACTTGTGCTTTGTAGATGGTGAACAGCCTTTGAGAAGTCAGGAGGTGAGTTACTCACCACATAATTCCCAGCCCCTGAACTGCTCTTGTAGCAGTGTATGGCTCATCCAGTTAAGTTTCTGGTCACTGTTAACGTTCAGGATGTGGCAATGGTAATGTCATTGGATGTCAAGGGAAGATGTTAGGATCCTTTCTTGCTTAAGATAGTTATTGCCAGGCACTTGTGTGGTGTGAATGTTACTTGCTTCTTATCAACCCAAGCCTGAATGTTATCCAAGTCTTGCTGCACATGGACATGACTATTTCTGTATCTAAGGAGTTGTGAATGGTGCTGAACATTGTGAAATCCTGAGTGAACATTCCCACTTTTGACCTTATAATGGAAGGAAGGTCATTAATGAAGCAGTTGAAGATGGTTAGGCCTAGGACACTACCCTGAGGAACTCCTGCAGTGATGGCGTGGAATTGAGATAATTGACCTCCAACAACCACAACCATCTTCCTTTGTGCTAGGTATGACTCCAACCAGCAGAGAAATTTCCCCCCAATTCCCATTGACTTGAGTTTTTCTCGGGCTCCGTAATGCCACACTTAGTCAAATATTGCCTTGATGTCAAGGTCAGTCACCCTCACCACACCTTTGGAGTTCAGCTCTTTTGCCCTTTTTTGGACAAAAGCTGTAAAGAGGTCAGGAGCCAAGTGACCCTGGCAGAGCCAAGCTGAGCATCATGAGCAGGTTATTGCTGAGTTAGTGCCACTTGACAGCACTGTCAATGACACCTTCCATCACTTTGCTAATGATTGAGAGTAGACTGATGGGGTGGTAAATCCAATGGAATTGGATTTGTCCAGCCTTTTGTGGGCAGTACATACTTGGGCAATTTTCCACATTGCTGGCTAGATGCCAGTGTTATAGCTGTACTGGAACAGCTTGGCTAGAGGTTGGCAAATTCTGGGGCACAAGTCTTCAGTACTATTGCTGGACTATCATCATAACCTTTGCAGTATCTAGTGCCTTCAGCCGTTTCTTGATATCACATGGAATGAATCTAATTGGCTGACTCCTGGCGTTTGTGATGGACCTCCAAGATGAATTATCCACTTGGCACTTCTGGTTGAAGATGGTGGCAAATGCTTCGTGTCAATATAATTGGTCAAATCCAAAGCTCCCATTCCTTGTCTTTTGCACTGATATACACCAGGATGGGGATATTTATGTAGCCTCCTCTATGTTTAGTTGCTTGTCTACCACCGTTCACAACTGGATGTGACAAGTTTGCAAAACTTTGATCCGTTTTATGATCCTTTAGCTCTTTCGCATTTTGCTAGGCAGCGTGGCGCACTTGCCCGATCAGTTGGAGTGTACAATTAAATGTTGTAAATAACAGGGCAAGTTTGAACAAAAAGGAGCTGGGTTTCAATAGGAGGAGCCGTGTCAATATTATTGCTGCCATTCCCCTCATCGCCTCACTAACCCAAACCTAGGCCTGTTTAATGAACACTTTGGTCCCTCAAGGGATGTTTTGTATAATTAGACCTATCAAAATTCCACTTGCTTCCTGTGACCGTCACTGTATTTTTTTACCCCCGTAAAAAAAATAGCCGCCTCTCAATTTGTGTCGAATTTCTTTGTTACTCGTGTTTGGCCGGAGAAAATTGCCGCAGCCTGACCTTGGTAATATTGGGCTTTGTTGACATTTAATATTAAGAGCGCTTCATATGCCGGACTGTACCATTGCAACAGTGAGGGGAAAAACTCCCTTTCATAAGGTACAATGACCGAGGGTTAACGAACTAAATAAATCCCTTTCCACCATGACCTGGTCTCCTGCAAATAAACCACAACGATTTGTTGGATTTAAAACCCCGGCTTGCTTTCACCCCTCTGATTTGTATTGCTTTCAAAATCTTTCCTCCCCAGAATAATGTAAATATGTATAAATGACATTCCGGGCTCATTTCACTAATAATTATCGGCAGTACATGAATGTTCAAACGCCTCCATAATCTGCGGATACCCCTGCACGTTTCGACCGTATCCTATCTTTTATTTCGAATGCAGAAAGACCTGGGAAGCAGACGGAAGTAAGGCGAACTCTGGTGAACTCTCAACTCTTGCTGTTTCCTTGCGTCTCAGCCCCAGACTGGCAGCTGCTGGAACAGCTGGAACTGAGGATTTGTTTTGCTTTTTTTCCCCCTTTCAATCTAAGGCTGGCCCCTATATTGGAGTAAATGCTTCCTAGAAAAGCTTCATCATGATGCTCGCGGCGTCCACGCGCCTCTTGGTGAGTTTCCGACCGTCAGTTTCATTCCGCTGATGACCTGTTACTTTGTAGCACAACCAATAGGATTTATTTCGCGTTAAAAGAAGACCGCAGGAGGAAGCTAAAAGTCGCACATTGTAACCGCTGCTCTGCTCGGTAGCCTGTTTGACATTGCTGTGTCCCACAGCCGCTGGCAGATGTTGTATCGCTGTTAAAGCCACAATAAACAGCGAGCATTGCACACGTGCTGAATGTCACTCAGCTCTGCCCTGTTGTTCATAACCAATATAACTTGCTCTCCCACCATCATTTCGAGTGATTGTTGGACTTTGTGAGGGAACCCTGTGAGTCAGTCCTACTCATCCATATGGATAGAAATAGGCTTTAAAATGAAATCAAAAGAGTGTTATTTAGATAGCAATATTTAGAAGGTTCCAAAGCACTTTACAACCAGTAAAGTATTTTTGAAGTGTAGTGGCTGGTGTAATGTCAGAGGAGAGTGAGTTACTGAATTCCAAATATTGAGGGAGATCCATATCCTTATACTTGCTGTTTTTTTTGCTTTGTCTTAATTTCAAACTGTTGACATAATTTGTACATCACTTCCTGTCCAACGAGATCATTCCTCAGAGGCTGTGGCCTGCATGTACTATATAAAATGTCCACTCCCCTTGACCTGTAGTTTAAAGATGTGAAACAAAAGGGCGCAGAAGTATTCTTTCTATTCAGAACCTAGTCTGACATTTGTGTTTGCGCTCCAGGCAGTTTTGTGGCTCATTGAAAATCATTGTAAATGTAATCTTTGAAGATTGAGGTAGGTTAACTTGTGAGCTATAAGTCTTCCATCTTGGACAAATGTTACAGGAATAACCTATGTAGCGACCTAGTTATATATATATTTACTAAAACAAACCACAACTTGCATTTATATAGCACCTTTAACATAGTTAAGCGTTCCAAGGCATTTCACAGGAGTGAAAACAGACAAAATTTGACTCTGAGCCATGTAAATTCATATTAGGACAGCTGACCAAATGTTTGGTCAAAGAGCATTTAAGAAGAGTCTTGGAGGAGACCAGAGAGAGACAGAGGATTAGGGAGGGAATTCGAGAGCTTGGGACTATAAAGCCAAAGGCATGGCCACTATAGGAACATAGAACTTAGAGCCTGCTCCACCATTCAATAAGATCATGGCTGATCTGGTTTTGTCTCAACTCCACTTTCCTGTCTGCACCCCTGCTCCGACCAATAACCCAAAAATCTAAATTGCCTTGAATAAATTTAATGACCCAGCCTCCACTGCTTTGTGAACAGAATTGGGAACAGCTTAACAATCCTTTTAGGAAAATTTAGAAAAATATTCTCATCTCTGCCTTAAAAGGGAGACCTCTTATTCTTAAACCGTGTCCCCTAGTTCTAGATTCTCCCACAAGTAGGATCATCCTCCTGGTGTCCATTCTATCAAATCACCTCAAGATCTTATATGCTTCAATAAAATCACCTCTCATTCTTCTAAACTCCAGTGTAGGCCCACCCTGTTCAACCTTTCCTCATAGGATAAGCCTTTCATCCCAGGAATGAAATGAGTGAACCTTCTCTGAACTGCTTCTCACACAGTTATATATTTTTTTCACATAAGGAGATCAAAACTGTACACAGTATTCCGATGTGGTCTCACATGTACAGCTGCAGTAAAACTTCTGCATTTTTATATTCTATTCCCCTTGCAATAAATGCCATTATTCCATTTGCCTTCCTAATCACTTGCTGTACCTGCACACTAACTTTTTGTGTTGACAAGTGTTTAAAATCAGAGATGCTGGAGAGGCCAGAATTGGAGTACCACATATATCTCAGGGTTTTAGGGCTCAGAGGAGAAAGTGCAGTTATGGCCATGAGCAATTTGAAAAGAAGAATGAAGATTTTAAAATCAATGCTTTGCTGGACTGGAGACAGTGTAGGTCCAGCAACATGTGGCATGAATATAACCCAATCTGAAGGGTGTAGAGAAAAGCCCAATTCAGGTTGCTCACTGCTAGGTAAAAAGATTTGCATTTATGTAGCACCCTTCACAACTTCAGTATGTCCTAAAATCCTCAACGGTTTATGATCTTATTAACCTAGAAAAGCACAGCAACTAATTTTTACAGAGTAGGGGTGTACTTACACCAATGTGATAATGATCAGATTATCTCTTCATTTATTAGTGATGTTAGATGGGGTGGGGGGTACTTATTGGCATCGGTCACCGGGGATAACTCCCTGACCTTTCATCACAATAGTGCGACAGGATCTTTTACATCCATCTGAGAGGGCAGACAGGGTCTTGATGTAAAGACTTATCTGAAAGATGGCACCTCTCTTAGTGCAGCACCTCCTCAGTACCGCACTGGAGTGTCAGCTTGGAATTTTGAGTGGAAGGTGAACACAAACCTTCTGATTCAGAGATGCATCATTCCTGCAGTTGTTGGCCCAGTGTTTTGTCATGTGGGGCATAAGCAGACTGGAAGTGAAATTCATGTAAATCCAATGTAGGAACAGACAAGCCAAATGCATCATCTGGGAAATGAATCCAGTGGGTCTAGCCTTTGTCATGCATCTACAAATAAATGTGTATTTTTAAAAAATCCTTCTGTGATTTAAGTATTGTCTTTGAATCACGTCATACCATTTCATTCCCTCATTTGTGGCAGTGCCTTCAGCTGCTGAATCCCTAAGCTCTGGAATTCCCTGCCTAAACCTCACCACAGCTCCCACCCTTCCCATCACCCACACCTCACTTTCCTCCTTTTACGACAAACTTGCTCTTTGACCAGGCTTTTGGTCATTTGCTCAATTAGCTCCTTATGTGTCTGAATGTTATATTTTGTTTGATAATTCTTGGGTGAAGAGGCTTTGGATGTTTTGCTATGGTAACGATGCTGTATAAGTGTAAGCTGTGCAAGCATATCCCTCCATTCCCTTCCTTCTGGGTAGCACCAATCTCCTAATTCCTGCTTCTTTGGCCAGGTGTCCAAATGATTTTTCTTATGCTTCTGTGAAGTAACTTGGAGAGGTAAGTTGCTTTATTGTAGTCTGCTGTTTTTCTGATATTGTGTGGGGAGTCACTGAGTAGAGGTGGTTTACATGGAGTTTGAGGAGCCAGAGAGGGAAGATAATTCTTTTTTGCAAAAAAAAACTTTTTTCCTAAAATATCTCAAAGAACATTGCAAAATGGCCATTACAGAAAATACAATGATATTCAAATTTTTGACATAGATCATGTTGCACTCTGTGGTGCTTCAGTACAGTTGTGATGCATTGTAATAGTTACTGTATACATTCAATGTGAGTCCTACAGCCCAAGAGGTTCTATATAATGTCTAGCCTCTCGTGCACTGTGGCTGAAAGGCCTTAGTCAACGACCTTTCCCCATTGCACCTCTTAGGCAGCTTGCTGGTTTATCCTTCTGAATCTCCTCATGATCAACTAAAGGCAGCAATGTTTAAGTCAGCCTTTTATGGCCAGGGAAGCCTGAGAATTAGTTTAAGAAGTGCATGCCACATACCTATGTTAACAGGTATGCCAGGAGATAATGTCTTCACTTTGCTGTGTTGCTTGGTACAGTGTTATACATATCCAGTTTATAATATGATGCAATGCTACCTTAGAATGTAAATACCAGTGTGTATTTGGTGTTTTTGGAAAGGCAGTTTAGATTATAATCACAATTTCTGACCAATCAGTCTTCCATTGCATTATTTACTTTCTGTAGGTCATTTGGAACAGGCTTGACTTATTATCATACACTCAATGAACTAGTTTTCAGATAAACAAACCCACAGGATCAACCATAGCGAAAAGGCAGCCTTTATCCACACTCAATAAATGTTTCATCTCAAATAGTTGCCGCTTCTTTCACTGAAAATGTCCTTGTGGTGTTCTGTGAAAGGACATTTTGTTCAAGAGAAAGTGTTTGGCCTGAGTCCAGTGGCTGAGTGTCTTTACATTCCTATCTTTTTCGCAGATGGTTAGAGTATGGCAGCCTATGGTCCTCATCAGGCCAGCCTGGTGCCCTCCAGGAAGGTCTTTCTCTACCCACTTTCCATTGCCTCAGCTGCCGGTTCCTCCACTGAAACATACATTGGAACGCTACCTCCTGGCCCTGCAGCCTCTTGTGACTTCAGAAGAGCTGGAACAGACAAGGGAGATAGTGAGAGAGTTCAGTAGACCCCATAGTATTGGATTGAAACTCCAGGACAGACTGGAAAGACGATCGAGAAGGACGGACAACTGGGTAAGTGTTCTGCATTGTCATGTTAAACAATATGGGGGCACTACAATTCCTCATTTTGGAATGAAAGTGGGGCAGGATCGAGGGGAACAAAATCGGAATGATGCACTAGGATACCATCCATCTGGTGGGAATTGGGTGTTGACTGGATTGCGCTTAGCTGTGATGCTTTCCAGTGTCAAATAGCAGTTCATTGATCAGAAGCCCATCCACCACTTCAAACCTCCACTCCTTTCACCACTGCCTTCATTCACTCCAGGATGGTGAGCTGCAGGGCACTGAATGGACATCCCAATTGATTGAATACCTGGCTGTTATCCATCTACATGCATGGTTGTGGACGGAGATCCTCATGATTGTGGGAGGTTGGGAAGAGCCCCAGGACAGCAACAGCCCATATTATTTTTGTGGAGAAAAAAAACAGAAATGCCTGGAAAAAGTCAGCAGGTTTGACAGCATCTGCAGAGAGGGATACAGTTAACATTTCGAGTCCGAATGACTCCTCATCAGAACTAAGAAAAATAGAAAAGAAGTCAAATATAAGCTGGTTTAGCAAGGCGGTGGGGCGGGGGGGGGGGGGGGGGGGGGGGGGGGGGTGGGGGGGGGGGGCGGTGGGGGGAGCGTGTGTTGTGGGACAGGTAGAGCTGGATAGAGGACCAGTGATAGGTGGAGTGACATTTTTTGGCAATGTCCAGCTATCACTGACCCTCTATCCAGCTCTACCTGTCCCACCCGCCTTTAAACCAGCTAATATTTCACCTCTTTTCTATTTTTCCTTGGTTCTGATCAAGAGTCATTCAGACTCGAAACGTTAACTGTATCCCTCTCTGCAGATGCTGTCAGACCTGCTGAGTTTTTCCAGGTATTTTTGTTTTTGTTCTAGATTTCCAGCATTCTCAGTTTTTTGTTTTTATTTCTGTGGAGCACAGGGCGAGTCACCCTGTTCCTCATGGGCCCCATGAGAATAACTGGGCCTGTGTAGCCCTTGGAAATGATTGGAGCATTTATGTTGCATGTTCTAATCATTTCTACCCTTAAAATGGCAACCCAAGGCATATACAAATGGGATAAAAATAGAAAATACTGGAACAACTCAGTAGGTCTGGCAGCATCTGTGGAGAGAGAAACAGAGTTAATGTTTTAATCCGTATGATACGCTTTTTCCAGCATTTTCTATTTTTATTTCAGATTTCCAGCATCTGCATTATTTTGCTTTTATTTTCGCATATAGAAATGAGCCTAATGCCTGAAATAGGCAGATACCCAGCTGTGAGCCTCTTTCAAAATGACAATGCATGTATTCACAGGATAGCAGGGCTTCTGACTCTTTTATGAGATTATTACCAATCCTGTTTGCACCAGGCAACATAAGTTAAAATCGGCCCTTTCATTTTGCTCTCACTCCATCAGTGGTAATGCCTAGCATCCCTCATTCTTTCCTGAATAAAGCTCCTGTTGTGTGACCATTTCTCATCAGTCCAAACACCTCACACCATTGGATATGGTCATCACAGCCTTTGTATTTCTTTCATGGTTAGTTATTGGTACCCTTTCTTGTTGCCGTCTGACATCACTCTCTTTGCTTCTGTTTCAGCTTACGGACTGGTGGCTCCAGAATGCTTGCCTCGAGTGTCGGCTTCCCTTGGCTGTTCATTCGAACCCAGCTGTAGTTCTGCCCAAACAGGACTACAATGATTGGAAAGGACAGCTCAGGTAGAAAAAGGCACACCCAAAACATGGCAATTGCCCAACCACTCACTCACAACTTGTCAACTGGCCCATCCCACCACCTTGAGATAAGGGTCAACATATTAATACCATTTGACATTGTTCTTTGAACCTGTCTATTAGCTTTTACTGATTTGTTCATGTGGTCTCCTGAATCTCTTGGTTTTCTACTGCCTCATTGTCTCACTATTTAGAAAATACTTCCATTTATCTTCCTTGAGTCTAATGTGATGACTTCACACTTTCTCACATTGAACTCCATTTCCAATCGCTCCATCCATCCATGTCTCATCCTCATCACCTATTGTCTCTCCCAAGTTAGTGTCAGCTACAAATTTGGATATACAACTCCTGTATCCTTCATTCTAGTCATTAATAAAGTGGTGGTAAGTTGTAACTCGAAAACAGATCCACAATGAACATGTTCTACTGATCTGAGTATCTGTCCTTTATTCCCACTTTCTGTCTGCTACCTCCCAACAAATTTTCAACCCAAGTCAAAAATCTACAACTGATTCCTGTTTCCTCTCATTTTTGCTCATAATCTCTTGTGTGCGGTCTTATCAGATGTCTTCTGCAGGTCCATGTAGATAACATGCAGAGATTCCCCTATCCACCTGAATCTGACAGTGGAAGAAGGCTGGATAGAAGGAAGAGTTTGGTGGAATTAGTTTTCTTGCAGGCTACAATCTGGATAACCTCCAGTGAAAACCCCACTTCTGAACCACAAGTCTGAAAAGTTGAATTTGTACGGGATGCTGACTATTATTTTAATGAGAGATTCATTTTGGAGTAGTAGGGAAATAACAGATGACTGTCATAGAAAAAGCATAAGAAATATGCGCAGGAGTAGATCATTCGACCCCATGAACATTCTCTATCATCCAATACAATCATGTCTGATCTTCTAACTCAACTCCACTTTCCTGCCCTATTTCTGTATCCCTTGGTTCCCAAAAATCTATCAAGCTTAGTCTTTAATATACTCAACGACTGAACTTCCACAGCCCTAGGCTAGAGAGTTCCAAATTCACAAACCTCTGAATGAACCCTCTCTCCTCACCTCAGTCCTAAAAAAAACACCCTTACGTTGAGACCATGATCTCTAGTTATAGACATTCTTAATGAGTTTTTACTTGCTTGGTGAAATGACAACCAAGACCCTTTGCCAGAACAGTGATTGTAATTACTTCAGCTGCCTCGGTGCAATTTTACTCTGCTCCCTTGTACAACTCGTCTAAGCTCGTTTTCCCCCATTGTATAACTGGCATTCATGTATAAAACAAAATAGTCTGAAACATCTAGTTACTAATTCTCCTTCTGCATTTGTTTATACATTTAAATAAAGTAGGTGTTGACAATTGAATGTCTCTCTTGTAATTGAACTGAAATGCTGGTTCCCTCCTGCCCCAATCTCAGGGTAACTTAGCCACTCTACTACTTTATTTTCTTATTGTGATTCCTTTCATCCCTCAGATTTGCAGCCAAACTAATTGCGGGAGTGCTCGACTTCAAGTCTAAGGCTGACAGGTAAGTTCTCCAAACTGGCTCCATTGGAGTTTCCCAAAATCGACAGATACCAATGGGAGCGAGATTCCTGGAAAATGTGATGTGTATGTATAGTGTGAAACAATGATCTATATGGCACGACTATTCATTATTTGAATTGTCAGACATTGCATGGGCGTTGTGGAATTGTCAGACATTGCATGGGCGTAACATTCTGTCCTCAGTAGTTGATTTCCTAGAATCAAAGAATGATGCAGCACAGACACAGGTCATTCAGCCCATCATGTCTGTGCCAGCTATTTGAAAGAACTCTCTAATCTGTGGCATTCTCCCACAGATTCCTCATGGCCACATAAATGTTTTCCTTTTCGAGTATTTATCCAATATCATTTGAAAGCAATAATTAAATCTGCTTCCATGGCCCTTTCAAGCAGTGCATACCCCTTTTGCTCATGTGACTCGTTGTATTTGTTGGCAATGTAACAGGACAAGGCCAGTAATAACTACAACTTGGACTGCAGGGGAGTAAGTCAAACACGCTCTTTTCTTTAAACAGGCATGTTGAGAAAACCCAATCATCACTAACTATTAGGGAGTCAAGGTTATGAGGGCTTTCGACAAAGTTATTAAGCAGAAACTATTTCCACTGGCAGGAGGATTAGTAACCAGAGGACATAAGTTTAAATAAATTTGGCAAAAGAATGAGAGGGGAGATGGGGAAGAATTTAATTTTAACACAGTGAGCATTAAATATAGTTTTGCCAGCATGCCTACATCTCGAGATCAGATAAAATAAACGAGGGGAACTACAACAAAGTAATTGGTTCAGCCAAACTGCCCAGATGATGACAAACCATTGCAACAGTATTATATCAGATGGGTTGTAATTTTGAGAAGCAAAATTTGATTATGGCGATCATTCACTATAACATAACAGGATTAAAATCACAGAATCATATAGCACAGATGGTAGCCATTCAACTCATTGTAACTATGCCGGTACTTTAAAAGAGCTACTCAATTTTTCCCACTCCTCCTGCCCTTTCCTATTAGTCCTGCCGTTTTTTTTCTACTTCAAGTTTTACCCAATTCCCTTTTCAAAAGTGCTAATGAATCTGATTCCACCACCCTCTCAGGCAGCACATTTAAAAAAAAAATCATTGATGGGATGTGGGTGTCACTGGCTAGGCCAGCATTTACTGTACATCCCTAATTGAGAAGGTGGTGGTGAGCTGCCTTCTTCAACTGCTGGTCCATATGGTGTAGGTACATCTACAGTGCTGTTAGGGAGGGAGTTCCAGGATTTTGACCCAGCAGCAGTGAAAGAATGACAATATAATTCCCAGTCAGGATGGTGAGTAGCTTGGAGGGGAACTTGTATGTGGTGGTTTTCCCATGTGTCTGCTGCCCTGGTCCTACTAGATGGTAGTGGTCCTGGGTTTGGAAGGGGCTGTCTAAGGAGGCTTGGTGAGTTCCTGCAGTGCATCTCGTAGTCGGTACACACTGCTGCTACTGTTCTTTGGTGCTGGAGGGAGTGAATGTTTGTGGAAGGGGTGCCAATGAAATGGGCTGCTTTGTCCTGGATGGTATCAAGCTTCTGAATGTTGTTGATGAGCTCCACTCATCCAGGCAAGCGGAGAGTATTCCATCATACTCCTGACCTGTGCCTTGTAGATGGTGGACAGGCTTTGGGGAGTCAGGAGATGAGTTACCCACCACAGAATTCCTCGCCTCTGACCTGCTCTTGTAGCCACAGTATTTATATGGTTAATTCAGCTCAATTTCTGGTCAGTGGTAACCCCTAGGATGTTGATATTCCAGATCATAATAGCTTACTGCATAAAATAGTATCATCTGCCCCTGGTTCTTCTGAATCTGTGTCCAGCAGCTTTCTTCCAGATCCTAACTCATATCTGGGTACAGATCTTTAGCTGCTTTTAATGCCACCTTATTACCTCTACATGTGTCTTCATGCTCGAAGTAGTTGGATTCTCTAAAGCTGGTAGCAAGAAAGTCTAGTGATTTAAAAAAAAAACTGGGTTGCAACCAAGTTTACTTGACTGTTGTTGCAAGCCATTTCATTTTGATGCTGTATCTTGGAACTCTCTCTTTGTTTCAGGAAAATCCTTGAAACGGAGTATATGAGAGGCAAGCCCCTCTGCATGGATCTGTACTCCAAAATCTTGTCATCTTGTCGCATCCCAGGGCCCAAACATGACACTTTGATAAACTATGGCTACACGAGAAGCCCACCAGCGCATGTCACAGTTGTTCGCAACTTCCAGGTAAAGTCCAAAAAAAAAGTCAATGCAAATATTCGTTTCCACCCTTAGCATGCTGTTTTATTATTGGTATACAAAGTGCATTCTTGTACAATATTTATCCTTTGGCCAACAGCAGAAATACAGATTGCTGTTCAGAATTATATTTACGTTTATGGGATTTTGCCATGTACAAATGGGCTGACGGGATTCATCACAACAGTAACTACAGTTCAAATGTGCTTTGTTGGCTGCAAAGTGCTTGAGGATCCTAAGGTCACAAAAGGCAAGAGGTTAATGTTGGTGATATTTTTATATTTTCCTTAGATGTTTTTTCCTTTTCCTCCTTGACATTCTCCAATACTGCATCTAAGTGACCATTTTCCACATGTGAGCTAGACAAGTGTATGTCAGGAAGTTATTCAACTTGAGTGCAACATAGCTGAGCTTGACTCTGACTGCAAAAATTTACACGCATACAGACTTTGAACAGATTGCTGCAAAAGCATCAAAAACAGACATCACGGACAATATTCCCTTTCCTGTCTCAGAAGCACTGAAGCCATTTTTAGCATGGAGAGACATCCTAACTGAAATCAGCACACCCAGAATTCAAACCCAGTACTTTCCTTTTCTGTATGGTTCAGCAAGTCACATTCTGATCCAGCTCAATAACTTCTCAAACAAACAATAGCAGTTGCTTTCTAATGACGATGAGGCAGCCTGATATTGAAACAAAGTTCCTGGCTTCCAGCTTATGTGTTTTAAAGTTTCAGCCACCCAAGAATCATTGCTCATTTATTGGTCAGGTCTGAGAGGTGGGACATTGGCCCCAATTGTAGCCAAAACCAGCTCAGTGGAAAATTGGATGGAGAGGCAAACTGGCCTCCAACTGAACCATCCCCATTAAATCAAATATGATTGAGTTAAAATCAGGATGATTAGACAGTCAGTCTCCATTTTAAGTTGCCCTATTTTAAGTTGTTCTGCTTTAACATTGCGGAGTTAATGGGCCAGTGTTTGTGTTTAGCACCAGGATTTCTATATTGAGTTCATGTAACGCCAGATCTGACATAAGGTCATGGGATCTGCTCAATACCATCTTCGAGCAGCCGCTCCTGCTGGCTGACACTCCCTTGCCGACTCTCCCTCTCTCCAACTCTTCCACTGGCAGATCTCCCAGGCACCAGGCAATCCTCTTGGTTGCTGGTAGACTCTCCAGGTCGCTGGCTTATCCTCCCAGTCTCCAACTCTCCCAGTTGGTGGCCGACCCTCTCTTTTGCCACCTCTCCAGCTTGTGGCCTACCTCTGTCACCCTGCAGCTCCAAGCTGCTCTCACTCCAGAGCTGCTCTTTCTGCCTACGGCTACTCATTTGGGAAACAGGGAGCAGGAGGGTCAAGGAGACTGATGTGCGGTGAGTTGAGGTTCAATGAGCATGATCAATGGCTACCAGGAAAGAGTTAGCAAATTTTTATATTGCTTACATTAATGTATTTTTTAAAAGTTATTTCATTTACAAATATAGGAATTTAGGAATGTACAGTATTTAAACTTACAAGGCATAATGTTTTAATGTTTCTTTCCTAATGAGAAAGTGTCCACAGATCCCAACTGTAGTTTTTGCAATAGTTATAATGGGAAAATCTGATTGGCTTAGTGTTGCTTTACTTAAAGTTGCACTTTTCAGGAACGCAACTACAATTTTTAGCAAGGAGTTACTGTATCTACTTTGTAATAGTAAAATTGGTAACTTTTGCATGTTTGTCATTTGTTGCCTGTAGGTGGTGGTCTTATGCTAAATTGCTTCCTGGTTGTAGAGTTAGGTACTCAAAACTTTTAAATATCTTCCTTCTTTAAGGGGAAAATGGAAAATTTTGAAGGCACCATAAGATATGTTGAGTGTCACAGAATTGATGGGCTTTACATCTTTAATGGTAGTAACTCTTTTTCCAAATTCTACCGTATTCTTATTTCACAGGGGTTCAGTACTTCCTACAGTGTAAATCTGAGAGACTTATTGGTTATTCTGAGGTTATGTTACAGTGTAATTCTGTGTAGATTATTAGTTATTCTGAGGTTATGTTACAGTGTAATTCTGTGTAGATTATTAGTTATTCTGAGGCTGTGCTACAATGTAATTCTGGGGTTTATTTATCTATAGACTATCGCGGTATAATTTTGTGCGTTTATTGGTCATTCTAAGGCTGTCTTACAGTGTAGTTCTGTGGGGTTTTTTTTTTGTTTTGAGACTATCACAGTATAATTTTCTGGGGTTTATTAGTTTTTTTGAGGTTCTGTAGCATTGTACATCTTTGGCTTTTACTGCTGCAATTGATGGTTGTCATTTAACTCGGTTACACTAATTCTTCTTCCAGTTCTTTCACCTGGACGTGTACAACAGTGATGGCTCCCCTCTAACTGTGGATCAGATTCACATGCAGCTGCAGCGAATCAGGAATCTGTCATGGAAAACTGACAAGGAGCCACTGGGTGTGCTCACCAGTGACCATAGGAACACCTGGGGACAGGCCTATAATACCCTCATGAAAGGTAGAGTCACACAATGATTGGACTGCTGAAAGGAGATGAATCCATTTGTTTTGTTTAGACTAAATTCTGAAAAATAACTGAATGGATGTCATGTTCAATTTTATTTTCTACAAAAGAGCCACCTATTAACTCAGCCCAGAATTATTGTCATGTGCACCATTGAGTGAAGGATGGTGTTGGGTTTGGGCAAGTGCGACAGAAAGAAAAGGCAAAGATCATCATCAATTGGACACAATCTACCTGAAGAGGAAGCAGAAATAGGACTGACTGTGTAAGGAGGTTTAGGGCATCTAACCTATTCTTCCAGGGAATATTATCTGATTTAAGGAGATCCAGCTTTTTAGGGTTGAGTGGGAAAACTGCACAAGAAAAATATCAGTTAATGTTTTGAGTCCAATATGACTCTGCTTCTGCAGAAGGATCTCTCCACGGATACTGCTGAGTTTTTCCAGCATTTTCTGTTTTTATTTCAGATCTCCAGCATCTGCAATATTTTGCTCTTTAGAAAAATGTGTCATTGCTCATATTTCAGAAGACTCACCTGTGTGAATATTGTTTCCCACAGAGTTGGTTTCGGAAGACTCACTATTATTTGTGTAGCACAAACGTAATTTGTTTTTTATGCTGTGTGAATATTGTTTCCCACAGTGTTGGTTTTTAGAATTGGGATTTCCTTTCTTCTTTTTGGCTGAAGGCTTTTAAATTTTCTTTCCTGTTACCAATTCCTGGCTGACTTTGTTAGTCTGCTGGCAGAATTGTAGAACGTTTATAACACAGAAGGAGGTCATTTTGTCTGTTGAGCCTGGTCTGACTCTCTCTGTAAAAGCAATTAACTCTCCCCACTCTTTAGCCCTGCGAATGCTTTCCCATCAGCTGCTTATCCAATTCCCTTTTGAAAGTTTTGATTAAATTTGCCTTCACAATATTCTAAGGTAGAGCATTCCAAGTTATAACCACTCTCTGTGTGCAAAATAAAAAAGTTTTTCCTCATTTTGCTTTTTGTTTGTTTGCCACTTTTGTCACTTTAAATTGATATCCTCTTGTTCTTGACCCTTCTGACAATCAGAGTAGTTTCTCCCTACCTAATCTTATTGGCCCCAAACAAATCTCCTCTCAACTTTTCCTTCTCTAAAGAAAACAACCCCAGCTTCTCCAATCTACCCTCAAAACTGAAGTCCCTCATCCCTGGAACCATTCTTGTAAGTCTTTATTTTCTGCACCCTCTCAAAGCCTTCACATTCTTCCTAAAGTGTGATGCCCAGAATTTGACACAATAAACCCGTTGTGGCAGAATCAGTGTTTTATAAAGGTTCACCATAATTTTCTTGCCGTTGGTAGTATTTTATGCTGCATTCATGAATTTATATTACAGGGGCTTTCTGGTGCCATTCCCATCTGAAGTCAATGGACCTTTGGCTGGTCGGTCAAATTTTCTCACAGGCGGGACCAAAAAATCCTGGCCTGTATGTCAGGGATACAAGGTGCTGTGGCTCACTCACAAGAACTAGAACTGGAGTAAAAGTGAACGCTTAATTTAGATACAATATTACAATGTGTTAGATACTATTCCTTCATATTACTTTGTATTAAATACTGTTCCTATATATACTTATATAGTTACATATAATGTTCTCGGGTCCAATATCTAGTGGTAAAAGAATTTCAAAGAGTAGGTATAGAGAATTTATTGCCTCCGGTGGGTGAACCAACAGCCAGCGGGTGGGGAGCAGGGGTGGTTGGGGGAGCACTACCTTTAAAATTAGACCTAGGTCATTTAAGAATGAAATCAAGAAGCACTTCTTCACACAAAGGCAAGTAAAAATCTGCAGCTCTTTCCCCATCCCTTTCCCCCATCCTCCCCCAAAATGGTCGTGGACGCTGGAGGTCAGTTGAACTTTTCAAGACTGGCAGATTATTCTTTTTTGATAAGGTTATTAAGGGACAGGATATAGATCAAAGCCATGAAAATGGAGTAGTGGTACATGGCACTCGTTCTGTGGTCAAATGGTGGAATAGGCTCATATGGCCTTCTCATGTTCCTTTATTTTCTTTCAGTAATGCTTTTCTCCTCATGATGCTCCACTGACTTCTGTAATACTGCAATTGATATCTTCCACAGACAAACTGAACAGAGAATCAGTACGGGCCATTCAGAAGAGTATTTTCACCGTGTGTCTAGATTCTCCTGTCCTGAAGATCTCTGAGGAGAAGTACACAAGCCGTATGGCAGCTCAGATGCTACATGGAGGAGGAAGCTATTCAAACAGTGGCAACCGATGGTTTGACAAAACTCTGCAGGTACAAGAAACTGGGGCAGCACACTGAAATCATTATATCTTTATTACATAAAAAGAGATGCATTTGCTTCATACCCGCAGTAGAATCATTTCTGTAATGAAAGTGCATCGAGCATTTAGACGTATCATCATTTAGAGTCTTAAAAGTGTCAGATACCATTTCTTATCCAACACTGGGAGATATATCCTTTGAAAGCCCAATGTTATTTGTACATGAAATATCTTCAATTTATATGCCTACTGCATGTGTGAGAGGTTAGATAAATGAGCACTGTCTCTTTTTTTATTATGGCTTGCTGACAGATATTAGTTCCTCTGTACAGCACATCATTTTCACCATGTACGTGCATTCTACACCATGAATCTGGTGTTGGGACATTCAGACTGTTGTTTACTATGTTGCATTAGAGGCTGGGAATTCTATGTTGAGTAACTCACCTCCTGACTCCACAAAGCCTGAGCACTATCTACATGGCACATGTGTGATAGAATACTCTGCACTTGCCTGGATGAGTCCAGCTCCAACAATACTCAAGAATCTTAACAGGGCAGAGCAGCCTGCTTGATCAGCAGGCTATTCACCACCTTACGCATTCATTTCTTCTGCCACAGGTGCAGAGTGGCAGTAGTGTGTACCAACTACACAATGTATTGTAGCAACTTGCAAAGGTGCCTTTGACAGCACCTTCCAAACCCGCAATCTCTACTACCTAGAAGGACGAGGGCAGTATATGCATGGGAATACCACCACCTGCAAGTTCACCTCCCAAGTCACACACCATCCTGACTTGGAACTATCTCACTGTTCCTTCACTGTTGATGGTCCAAAATCCTGGAACACCCTTCCTAATATCAGTGTGTGTGTACCCGCACTGTAGCGGTTCAAGAAGGCAGCTCACCACCACTTTCTCAAGGGCAGTTAGGGATGGGCAATTAATGCTGGCCTTAGCCAGTGATGCTCACATCCCATGAATAATAAAAAATTGGACTCTTCAAAAAAAAGAGCAGAGAATGGATTGTAAGGTTGGGGATAAATAATTGACAAGAGATATTTGGATAGTGCAGGAGACATTTATGCTTTGTTCTCAGGATGTGTGCAATGTTGTCATGGTCACATTTATTGCACTCATCCCTGGTTGCCTTGATGATTTGTTTTTAAGTGAAAGTGGGAACCGAGTCACATGTAGGCCGGACCAAGTAGAAATGGCACTTTTCCTTCCCTGTGAGTCAGTGGAATTTTTACAGCATTCTGCCTTCCTTCATGGTCAGTCCTTTTCTGCTGGCTGCCCACAAATAACCAGATTCATTGGACTGAATTTCCCAACTTGCCATAGTGGAATTTGACTTACTGGGTTGTAACCATTACACTACTGTACCCAAATGACACAACTGTTCCCATGTTGTTAGGATCATAGAAATATCTGCTGTCAAGAGGAAGCACTGAGCTTCATAAACCTCTCTGATTCTGGATGCAAATTAACTGCTCAAGTTTTACCTGGTGTGTATCATACATTAATCCAGTTGCTTGATATTTTTCATTAATCTCCTACAATAACCCTTGTACTAGCAAAGCGTATCTGATTGTTTTACAGTTCATTGTTGGTGAGGATGGATCCTGTGGTGTTATATATGAACAGTCTTCTGCAGAGGGCCCACCCATTGCCACCATATTGGACCACGTTCTAGATTATTGGTAAGAAAGTGATGTAGTGAAGTCCTTTTTATTTAAAATATTATTTCCCTTCTAAAAACGTCCTCACATTTCTCCTCTTTTACTACATGTGCTTGAGCATGCAAATGACTGAGAATTATCTTAACGTAGATGACTGATAGCTACCATTATTGATGTTGACAGGGTGACCAAGGTAATACTGTAAAAGACACTTGGCATCCAGCATTTGGGGGGGAGCGGGGGGGGGGGGGGGTTGCGTGTGCAGTGGCAGTGGTTGCTGCCAGACCTGTAAGAGTGGGGGGAAGGGGTGGGATTCACCTGGTGAATCTCTGAGACCATTGAAACAAGCAGTGTATACAGTGCTCATGCACAAAGATCCAGAATACGCGACAAACATTTGCAGACAACCTAGGATGAAGGGCTAAAGTATGGGATGGTCCTGGAAAATCTAGGATGGTTGGTCACCCTGGATCTTGAGGACATGTGCATTGTGTACTTGTTTCTATCTGCTATTACAATAGAGATATTAACTTATGTCAAATAGGTTAAGGACTCCATTAGGATAACAGCAAAGAAATGTCATGTTTAGGATTTTGTAAATTACTTGAACCTTTATTCAGGTTCTCAACAAGACAAAAAGTTGGTAGATGGGGGTTTTGGTGCAGCAAATTAAGAGGATTTATTAACTAATAAATAGAGATGATATTTTACAAGTTGCACAAGGTCTTCACTCTCTGGAGCAGTTTGGATATGGGTTGACACTAGTTCTGGTCTGGTTTGACTTTCTTCTGTTTCTTTCTTCTCTTTGAGCTTCCTTCTCAGTGAACCTGTACAGCTGTATACTGGGCCCTTTTTTCATCACACTCTATCTCTGGTATCCATAGAAACATAGAAAATAGGAGTAGGAGTAGGCCATTTGGTCCTTTGAGCCCGCTACACCATTCATTATGATCATGGCTGAGCATCCAACTCAATAGCCTGCTCCCGTTTCCTCCCCATATCCTTTCATCCCTTTCGCCCCAAGAGCTATATCTAACTCCTTCTTGAAAACATACAGTGTTTTGGTCTCAACTACTTTCTGTGGTAGCGAATTCCACAGGCTCGCCACTCTCTGGGTGAATAAATTTCTCCTTATCTTAGTCCTAAATGGTCTCCCCGTATCCTCAGACCCCTGGTTCTGGACTCCCCCACCATTGGGAACATTCTTCCTGCATCGACCCTGTCTAGTCCTGTTAGAATTTTATAGGTTTCTATGAGAACCCCCTTCATTCTTCTGAACTCCAGTGAACATAATCCTAACCGACTCAATCTCTCCTCATTTGTCAGTCCCGCCATCCCAGGAACCAGTCTAGTAAACCTTTGCTGCACTCCCTCCATAGCAAGAACATCCTTCCTCCGATAAGGAGACCAAAACTGCACACAAGATTCCAGGTGTGGTCTCACCAAGGCCCTGTATAATTGCAGCAAGACATCCCTGCTCCTGTACTCGAATTCTCTCGCTATGAAGGCCAACATACCATTTGTTGCTTTTACCGCCTGCTGCACCTGCTTGCTTACTTTCAGCGACTGATGTACAAAGACACCCAGGTCTCGTAGCATAT
Organism: Carcharodon carcharias; assembly: GCF_017639515.1. Classification (NCBI taxonomy): domain Eukaryota; kingdom Metazoa; phylum Chordata; class Chondrichthyes; order Lamniformes; family Lamnidae; genus Carcharodon; species Carcharodon carcharias. The sequence continues at coordinate 106,322,210 of NC_054485.1, forward strand.
TCCCTTCTCTCAATTTATAGCCATTCAGATAATAATATGCCTTCCTGTTTTTGCTACCAAAGTGGATAACCTCACATTTATCCACATTATACTGCATCTGCCATGCACTTGCCCACTCACTCAGCTTGTCCAAATCACACTGAAGCATCTCTGAATTCTCCTCACAGCTCACCCTCCCATCCAGCTTTGTGTCATCTACAGATTTGGAGATATTACATTTAGTTTTCTTATCTAAATCATTAATATATATTGTGAATAGCTGGGGTCCCAGCACCAATCCCTGTGGTACCCCACTAGTCACTGCCTGCCATTCAGAAAAATACCCATTTATTCCTACTCTTTTGTTTCCTGTCTGCCAACCAGTTTTCTATCCATCTCAGTACACTACCCCCAATCCCAAGCACTTTAATTTTACACGCTAATCTCTTATGTGGGACTTTGTCGAAAGCCTTCTGAAAGCCCAAATAAACCACATCCACTGGCTCCCCCTCATCAACTCTACTGGTTATATCCTTGAAAATTCCAGTAGATTTGTCAAACATGGTTTCCCTTTTGTAAATCTATGCTGACCCCGTCTGATTCTGCCACTCTTTTCCAAGTTCTCAGCTGTTAAATCTTTCATAATGGACTGTAGAATTTTCCCCACAATCGACGTCAGGCTGACTGGTCTATAATTCTGTTTTCTCTCTACCTCTCTTTTTAAATAGTGGGGTTACATTAGCTACCCGCCAATCTGTAGGTACTGTTCCAGAGTCAGTAGAATCTTGGAAGATGACCACCGATGCATCCACTATTTCTAGAGCCACTTCTTTAAGTACTCTGGGATGTAGATTATCAGGCCCTGAGGATTTATCGGCCCTCAATCCCATCAATTTTTCCACCATTTCCTTACTAATACTGATTTCTTTCAGTTGCCCCCTCTCACTAAACCCTGTGTTCCCCAACATTTCTGGTGTGTTATTTGTGTCCTCCTTTGTGAAGACAGAACCAAAGTATGTATTTAGTTGGTCAGTCATTTCTTTGTTCCCCATTATAAATTCCCCTGTTTCTGACTGAAAGGGACCTACATTTGTCTTCAACAATCTGTTTCTCTTCATATACCTATAGAAACTTTTACAGTCAGTTTTTATGTTCCCTGGAAGCTTACTCTTATACTCTATTTTCCCCTTCTTAATCAATCCCTTGGTCCTCCTTTGCTGAATTCTAAAGTGCTGCCAATCCTCAGGTCTGTTGTTTTTTCTGGCCAATTTATATGCATCTTCCTTGGATCTAATACCATCTCTGATTTCCCTTGTAAGCCATGGTTTGGCCATCTTTCCTGTTTGACTTTTACGCCAGTCAGGAATAAACAATTGTTGCAGTTCAGCCATGCACTCTTGAATGTTTGCCATTGCCTATCCACCATCATCCCTTTAAGTAATGTTTCCCAATCAATCATTGCCAACTTGCGCCTCATATCATCGTAGTTTCCTTTATTAAGATTCAGGACCCTAGTCTCAGATTGAACTATGTCACTCCGTGTCGGTGCAGAGTCGATGGGCTGAAGGGCTTCTTCTGCACTATGTGATTCTGTGACACTTCATCTTGATGAAGAATTCTATCATATTATGATTGCTCATCCCCAAGGGGCCTTGCACAACTAGATTGCCAATTATTTGTTTCTCATTACACAATACCCAGTCTAGGATGGCCTGTTCTCTAGTTGGCTCCTCAATATATTGGTCCAGAAAACCATCCCGTACACACTCCAGGAATTCTTCCTCTACGATATTCTTACTAACTTGATTTGCCCAATCTATATGCAGATTAAAGTCATCCATAATTACAGATGTTCCTTTATTGCATGCGTCCCTAATTTCCTGTTTAATGCCATTCCCAACATCACCACTGCATTTTGGGAGTCTATATACAACACCTACTAATGTTTTATTCCCCTTAGTGTTTCTCAGCTCTACCCATACAGATTCCACATCGTCGGAGCTAATATATTTCCTCACTATTGCGTTCATTTCCTCTTTAACCAGCAATGCAACTCCACCGCCTTTACCTTTTTGTCTGTCCTTCCTAAATACTGAATAACCCTGGATGTTCAGTTCCCATCACTGGTCACCCTGCAGCCATGTCTCCATAATCCCGACTATATCATGCCTGTTTACATCTATTTGTGCAGTTAATTCATCCACTTTATTGCGAATGCTCCTCGCATTAAGGCACAAAGCCTTAAGGCTTGTCTTTTTAATATTACTTGTCCTGTTCCCACTATTATTCATTGAGGCCCTGTTTGATTCTTGCCCTTGATTTCTCTGCCTATCACTTTTCTTATTCCCCTTTCTGTCTTTTGTTCTTGTCCTTGATTTCCCCCACCTCTGACTCCTTGCATAGGTTCCCATCCCCCTGCCATTTTAGTTTAAACCCTCCCCAACCACTCTAGCAAATATTCCCCCTAGGACATCAGTCCCAGTCCTGCACAGGTGTAAACCGTCCAGTTTGTACAGGTGCCACTTCCCCTAGAACCGGTCCTAATGTCCCAGGAATCTGAACCCTTCCCCCTCACACCATCTCTTCAGGCACGTATTCATCCGATATATTCTGCTATTTCTACTCTGACTCGCACGTGGCACTGGTAGTAACCTGAGATCATTGCCTTTGAGGTCCTACTTTTCAACTTACTTCCTAGCTCCCTATATTCTGCTTTTAGGACCTCATACCTTTTTTTTTTTTACCTATGTCATTTGCACCAATGTGTATCACGACCACTGGCTGTTCACCCTCCCCCTTCAGAATGTCCTGTAGCCGCTCTGAGATATCCTTGACCCTAGCACCAGGGAGGCAACATACTATCCTGGAGTCTCGTTTGCAGCTACAGAAATACCTATCTATTCCCTTTACAATTGAATCCCCAATAACTATTGCATTCTCACACTTTTTACTCCCCCCCTGTGCAGCCCCCCAACCATGGTGCAACAAATTTGGCTGTTGTTGCTTTCCCCTGAGAGGCCATTCCACCCAACAGTATCTAAAGTGGTATATCTGTTTTGCAGGGGGATGGCGACAGGAGATTCCTGTGCTGCCTGCCTAGTCCTCTTGCTCTGCCTGGTAGTCACCCATTCCCTTCCTGCCTGTGGACTCTTAGTCTGCGGTGTGACCACCTCTCTATATGTGCTATCCATGATACTCTCTGCCTCACAGATGCTCCAAAGTGTTCCCAGCTGCCGCTCCAGCTCTGAAACCTGGGCTTCCAGGAGCTGCAGCTGGAGACACTTCCCACACACATGCTGGTCCCAGGCCCTAGAAATGTTCCCGGCTTCCCACATCCAGCAGGAGGAGCACGCCATGGCTTTGACCTCTTTTGCCATGACTTACCTCTTTAAATTAAATTAAATCTTTAGGAAGATGCTTAATATCAAATTATGTCAATTACTCTCAGACCCTTCTTCCCTGCTCCTCGTTGTTACAGCATATAGCCCTTACAAGTGATGAACCACAAAATAAGACCTTAAAAACTGTAAGCGATAAAAGTAGTAAATATTTACCAGACCGTACTCATAGTACTCAAAGGATCACCTTGTTCCCTCCTCACCGAAATCCCTCAGTCACCAAACTCCAACTTAAGCACTCTACTGCAGCCCAAAGCAGCGCTCCAGTGCAGACCTTGAGCTCCCCTACCATATCTGGTAAATGCAATTGACTCTCACCATTTACAACACAATCAAAATGATTGATATTGAAATCAGAGTTACAGCAAGTTGATACTCCATTCAGAGTTACGGATCATCGATAGTCAATAGCCACATTCTAGACTACAATTAACAAAGTTAGCAGTTAATAGGCTTATATTGTTCTTTACGCTTAGGGTCTTAGGGTCTTTAGTAATACAATCAGAAGTATGCAGACAGAAAAACCATTTACACCTAACCTAATCAATGCAAAGAGTCATTCACATACCAGCAGTTAACTCTCTACTTACCAAAAGCCCACACAAACATACAAAGCTAAGTATATAAAAACTGATATTTCTTACACATGTGAGCATCTTTGGCATTCGGCATTGGTCTCCCAATAAGGAAAGAAAGGTTTGCCCTACAAAGCACGTGCACGATCACAAGATGACCACAAATGCTTTACGGTCAATGAACTTCTTCTGAATTTTAGTCACTGTTGCAATGTAGGTGACTTGTGCACAACTAGATCCCACAAACAGCAATGTGATGTGATATTAACCAGATAATCTGCTTTTAGTGATGTTGACTGAGGGATAAATATTGACCGGGGCACCAGGGATAACATTGCCTATTCTTCGAAATAGTTCCATGCGATCTTTTACCTACACTTGGGAGATCTGTTTAACTCAGTAAAAATGTAGTATCTCTGCAGTACTCTCATTGTACTGCGCTGGAGTGTCAGTGTTAATCAGGGTGACCAAATGTCCCGTATTTTACAGGACCATCCTGTATTTGAGGTGGCTGTTCCCTGTCCTGTAATTTTGATCTTTGTGCATCGACAGTATGCACCTGTGCATATGCGCTGGCTGCGTTCTCCTCCCAGTGGCCCGCTCACACCCCTCGCTGCGCCCCCACTCCACACACCAAAATGTCCCTTAATTTATTCTCCGAAAATTGGTCATGTGGTGTTAATTTTTATGCTCAGGTCTTGGAGTGGGAGTTGAACTCACAACCTTCTTCCTCAGAGACAATAGGCTAAATACTGAGCCACGGCTGACACCAGTTAATCCCACTATCAGTGTACTAAGGAATCATGATTAATTTCTCAGAAATTATTAAATCTTAAATATGACATGCATTCTCATTCTTTAAGTATTACTATGTAGTGATGAGTATAAATTGGATCCAAGTTTTCTCCATCTCTGTTGTGATTTGAAAATTCGATCCAATCGGCATATGTACAGATGATTGAATACTCCTAAGTAGTTTTCTACAGTACTTACCGATAAACATACCACATGTTTAGTCAGGAATGATCAATAAACATGTCACTTGTTTAGTCGGGAATGATGTAATGTAAAAATAGCCACACATTTAGATATTTTTATTCAGGTTATTTTTGGAAGTCAGTTTAATCTGGTAAATATAATGAACTTGTTTACAGTTAGAGATGTGTGGGAAAATTATGTACATCCTTGTGATTCTTTCATAATCAGTCTCAACACCCCAAATGGAAGACTGTAACGTTCCCTGTTTCCACCCCCCTCATGTTGCAAATTGTGTCGCACGTTCCAGCAGCAGCAGGATCCAGTGCCGTCCTCCAGAATTGCGATTTTCAAATCGCACCTGCTCCCGATCCCACTGCAATCCAGTCCAAGTTCATTGAAATCAAATGGAATTAATGGGGAATGCCTGTTCTATAATGCAGTCTGAAGAACCGATTTTTCCCTCAATCATGAGTCTTATCGTTGTTTAAGCCGCTGGGCAGTGCTTTGATAGAGTGGGGAGGGTTGGAGCACTGAATCCAAAAGTCAAAGTGAGATTTGGATTAGAACCAGTTGTAAGGCAGTTTACGGGATGAGCTGGATGGGATGAAAGGAACACATCCACTGACTGACTTGAACAGCAGCTACAACCAGTTCCCTTACACCGGCTGACTTCACCTCTCCAGGGAATGAGATGATAAATACAATTAATGAATATAATATATAATTAATAAATATAATTATGTGTTTAATGCATAACATTTAAAGAGATTGATGCCATGATATTTGAAATCAGTGTTCTTGTTTATAGAAGATTTAAAACTTCTAATTCATGTATTGCGTTTATAGTAAGGACCCAGATACAGTTCGTGCTCCCATGATTCCTCTCCCATTACCTAAGAAGCTTTACTTTTACATCACTCCAGAGATTAAGAGGGACATTGAGCATGCCAAACAGAACCTGGACATGTGAGTATTGTAGCTGCCAATTATGTGTATGTATTTATGGGATTGGACGCAAGTGATGCAAAAAAAAAATCTAAATATTTAGTGCCCATTATTCAGCTTCGGTTTATTTATATGTCACCTGGCTAATCTAGTTTTGACTCATCCTTCTTTAAGAATATGATTTCCTGAGTTTTCAACCTGTTCAATGCATTCCTGAAAGCACAAAAGCCAAAAAAAATTTCCTCTGCACGTCTAGACTGGTGAAATTGTAACTGTGTCTCTAAAGAACAGGTTTATGATTTTGCCACCCTCATAGGAAATCTTACCTTCGGAGTATCTACCCAGAATCCGTTGGTTGGATCACAGTTTCAACTTAGTTGCACTGTTTCTTTTTTTCAGAGCAATTAAAATCAGCCAAACCAGTGCAATAAATCACAACATTTTGATGTCAATTAAGTTCAACGCCAATCAAGTTCCTACAATTTTATACACTGGTTTTGTTATGATTCCATCTGAGGTTACCCCTGGACAAGCCTGATCCCAGAGTGGAACTGAAGTGTTTTGTCACTTCTGAACAGCTACTTGCTTCTGAACAACAGCTTCCTGTATGGAAACAGGAGGTTCCTTTTATTTCTTACTCACCACCAGAGGGCAATCCATCCTTAGCACATCCTGCTGGCAAGTTTAATATTACAGTTCTTCCTAATTAAAATGTCCTTTTACAAAAATGATTATCATTCAAACACAATCATCATAGGAACCCAGCTTGATAGATCCTAACTTTTATTTGTTTGTTTAGATATGTGGAGAGTAGCTACTGAACAGATGCACAGGGATCAGCTGATGAACTTTTAACTAAAGAATAAAACATTTATTCAACAAGAAAAGATGAACTATATTTCAATATTTCTTCACCCACAACTATACCTTTACAGATGTATACAGATTTGTAAGGATAACAAAAATTACAGAAGCTATCATACTCTAATGTACACAGTAAATACACAATCCATGTAAAATTATAGCAACCTGTGGTCAGACTTACCACACACTGAAACCAAGCGACAGGTACCATCTCAGTCAGATGCTATGGATCTTTCCTCAACTCCCCCCAGGTGCTTGTTACACCGTGAATCAACCAGTCTCACTGAATTCTGTCCTTCACACTAGGGTTTCCAATCTCCATTCTCCAAGACCTTGCCTTGGAATCTTCTTCCACTTTCTCTCAGGTGCCTTCCGCAAGGGTTCACCTCCAGGGTTTCAAGTTCTCCTTCAGATGTTTCTCATCCCTGGGTCACCACATGCATTCAAGCTGTCTTACACACACACACACACACTCTCTCTTTCTTTCTCTCTCTCTCTCTGACTTAATGTCAACAGTCGCAAAGAGTTATAGACCTTCAGTTGACTCTTTGGATCTTCTTACCTCTTGCAAACTGTTCTCGCTTTAAATCTGCTTTCTGCAGCTTTTGTCTCTTTAAATCTGGAGCTTGGAGCCTTTCTCTCTGCCCTCACTCTTTACTTCACTTACCTGGACCTTTTCCCACGTTTCTGCCCTTCCTTTGACTAGAAGGTCTTTTTGGACATTCTGCTCTTCCACTTCCCTGGATTTTTGGGGGTTTCCTTAGCTTGGGACTTGCTTTCTTTCCCTTCCAGGTGGCTTCTGTTTAGCAGCTGTCTTCCAAACCAGCTGAACTCCAACAGCTTCCAAATCAAAACTGATGTTTCTCTTGTGTGTCTGTGGGAGGAACCTGCCTCTCTGGGTCCCTGTTGTGAGGCAATAGTCCAATCCTTCTACCCTTGTATGTTTATCTTCTCTTTAGAGGTCATAAAATACTCAATGGAAATGCAAACACCTTTTAAAAGTGAAACTAAAACTCAATTTGACCTTTTTTAACACATAGACACAGAAATGCAAATCAAGGCTAAATGTCAAAGCTAAAACTCATTCCTTACACTCATAACTACAAATATAACTTACTTAAACTATCTCTATTTCCTAACGGTTTATAAAACAGTGCACAAGAAGCCAGCCTCACTTATAAAACTCAGTATGATCCCAGGATGAACTGTTCACCACTGGGAGGCTCATTTCCTGTCTTTCAAGAAGGCTCTAAAAATTAAGCTGGTTGTTTTGGGTGTAAGGAAAAGAATAGGTACATTAAATGCATTTGAATATTTTTTTTAATTCATTCTTGGGCTGAGGGTGTCCCTGGCAAGGCCAGCATTAATTGCCCATCCCTGTTTGTCCTTGAGAAGGTGATGGTGAGCTGCCGCCTTGAACTGCTGTTGTCCAAAAGGTGTAGGTACACCCACAGTACTGATAGGAAGGGAGTTCAGCAAGAGTGAAGGAAAAGAGAGTTATTTCCAAGTCAGGGTGGTGAGTGACTTGGAGGGGAGCTTATAGGTGATGCTGCCCTTACCCTTCTAGGTAATAGAGGTCGCCGCTTTGAAAGGTGCAGTCCAAGGAGCCTTGGCAAGTTGCATCTTATAGATGGTAACTGCTGCAGCTATGTGTTGGTGTGGAGAGAATGAATGTTGCTGATGGTGGATGGGGTGCCAATCAAGCGGGCTGTTTTGTCCTGGATGGTGTTGAGCTTTTTGAGTGTTGTTGGAGCTGCACTCGTTCAGGCAAATGGAGAGTATTCTATCACACTCCTGACCTGTGCCTTCTAAATGGTAGACAGGCTCTGGGGAGTCAAGAAGTGAGTTTTCAGAATTCCAAGTCACTGACCTGATCCTGTTGCCGCAGTATTCATATGGCTGGTCCAGTTCAGTTTTTGGTCAATGGTAAGCCCCAGGATGTTGATGGTGGGGATTCAGCGATGGAAGTGCCATTGAATGTCAGGGAGTGATTGTGAGATTCTCTGATGCCAAGGGTGGTCTTGGTCTGGCACTTGCATGACCCCAAATGTTACTATTTATTTACCAAGAAGCCAATTAGTATAACTAACAGATAATTCTGTACATTTTATAAAAATCATTTTCAGTAATTTACAGATACGAGCCTGGTACATAGAGTGAAACTGTGATGAAAAATGCTTATTTTTTGTGATGACTTATTAAATAATGCAATAAAATTGCAGTAAGTTACCAGTCTTAATTTTTTATTATTGTTTGTTTATGGGATATGGGCATCACTGGCCAGGCCAGCATTTATTACCTAATTGCCCTTGTTCAGATGGCATTTAAGAGTCAACCACATTGCTGTGGGTCTGGAGTTAGATGTAGGCCAGACCAAGTAAGGATGGCAGATTTCCTTCTCTAAGAGACACTACTGAACCATATAGGTTTTTGCAACAATGGTTTCATGGTCATCATCAAACTTTTAATTCCAGACTTTTATTGAATTCAAATTTCACCGTCTGGTGTGGTGGGATTTGAATCCAGGTCCCTTTAACATTACACTGGGTCTCTGAAGTACTAGTCCAGTGGCAAAACCACAATGCCACCACCTTGCCTAGGAGTTTATTCCCCCAGGAATTTTTTTTAAATATTTAAATTTATTTTTAAAAACATTGCCGATTAGCCTGAAGAGGTTGATGAGGAACTTTGCAAATAGGTTTGAGTAGTAACCCAAGGATAAAACGTTTTTCAAAATTTATCAATTTACAGTTTATCTGGTTACTGATTGAGCCAATTGAGGAAAATCTACCCCATGTTTAAAAATATATAATGCAGTAAAATTGAGATTTAAAAGCTACTTTAAGATCAATATTTGCCATTGTGTTTAACCTTGAATGGTAGTTGACCTTAATGGATTTCTCCAGGTTCCGTTAATAAGCTCATTAATTAATAGGCAACTGCATTCCCATAGATAGTACTGTTTGGCTAATGGGGATGATTGGATAAAGGAGATATTTTGGAAGCTGCAAATGAAGAGTGTTGTATCTTATCAGATTCAGAAAGTTTTTGTTTACTCATTTACGTGATATCGGCGTCACTGGCTAGGCAAGTATCTATTGCCCATCCCATGTTATGGACCAATTCTGTCAGCAAAATATGGAAACCACATGAGGATTTCTTACTGGCTCTGATGTAAGGTTAGATTTTAATTATATCATCAAAATCCTAGTATAGTTATTCCTTAGACAGCTAATGTATAATTATTAAATACAGACTCAGCTGAAATTGTATTTCTGTTACAGTTTAGTAAATGACTTGGACATCAGCTGCTTCACCTATAGGAACTTTGGCAAAGACTTTCCCAAACTACATGGCGTAAGTCCAGACTGCTTTGTTCAGATGGCACTACAATTGGCCTATTTTAGGTATGTATTCTATGCTGACACACGACTTCACATCATCATTATGGTGATGTTGAATTTAACCCGCTTTGGCTGCTGTGAGTTCAATTACTGCTTTGATGCACTCCAAAATCAAAGTTCATTCAAATGTTACTAGAATTGGATGACAGGAGTTATACTAATCCCCTCATCTTTATTTCTTTCTGGGTAAAGAAGTCGCTAGTGGATTTATTAGTGACTATCTTATAGCTCCTACTTCTGGTCTCCCCCACAAGTGGAAATGTATTTTCTAAGGCTACCTTATCAAACCTTTTTTGTAATCTTAAAGACCTCGGTCAGAGCACCACTTTGCCTTCTCTTCTCTAGAGCAAAGAATCCCAGCCTGTTCAATCTTTTCACTTTTACTCATAATTGAAGTGTCAACTTTTCAACATTGTTTGAATTTCTGGTGGAGACCTGGGTATAATTTGAAATTTTGCTGGTCAGAATAGAGCATATCGCATGCAGGATGGAGAAATAATATTTTAGCCTAATCTTCATTTTGACTCATCCTTTCACTGTCAGCGATGAATGCAACTGTTCAGTCCATCTGCCTTCAGCAATCTGTGTCATAGTCTGACCTGACATTTTCTGCTTTTCTCCAAATATGTCTTTTCATTGCTAGTTTAGAGTGTTTTATATCATGCATTATCAACTTATATTTATAATTCATATCAATGACTTCGATGAGGGAATGAAGGCATTTAGCTAAGTTTGCAGAGTACAAAGATAGGTAGGAAAGTATGTTGTTAAGACTTTTGCTGATGGATATAGTTGGTTGAGTGAATGGGCAAAAATATGGCAGATGCAGTTTAACGTAGGAAAATGTGAAGTTTTTCACTTTGGCAGGAAGAGTGAAAAAGCAGAGTATTATTTAAACGGAAAACAACTGCAGAATTCTGAGCTGGAGAGGGATCTAGGTGCCCTAGTGCATGAGTCATAAAAAGTTAGTGTGCAGAAAGTAATTAATAGGCTAATGGAATGCTATCCTTTATTAAGAGAAGAACTGAACATAAATTAAGAATATTATGCTTCAGTTATACGGGGTATTGGTGACACTGCATATCGAATATTGTGTTGTTTTGGTCTCCTTATTTAAGGAAGGATGTAAATGTGTTGGAGGTTCAGATTGATACCTGGAATGAGTGGGTTGTCTTATAATGAAAAGTTAGAAGACTGGGCTTGTTTCTGCTGGAGTTTAGAAGAATGAGGGGTGACTTGACTGAAGTTTGTAAGATTCTGAATGGTATTGGCAAGGTGGATGTGGAAAGGATGTTTCCCCTTGTGAGTGAGTCCAGAACTAGGGGGCACTGTTTTAAAATTAGGGCTTGCCCTTTAAAAACAGAGATAAGGAGAAATTTTTTCTGAGTTGTGTGACTTTGGAACTCTCGAAAGTAGTGGAGGTGGGGTCACTGAATATTTTTAAGGCAGAAGTAGACAGATTCTTGTTAGGCAAGGGAATCAAAGATTATTGGAGATAGATGGGAATGCAGGATTCAAAACACAAACCTATCAGACATGATCTTATTGAATGGCAGAGCAGGCTTGAGGGGCCAGATGGCCAACTTCTATTCTTATTTCATATGTTCGTATGACTTGCGACAACACTATATCAGAGCTGTGATGTCCAGTCGATTAAGTGACATAGCTGTTGTTACATTCCAAGTACCTTGGGCTGTTATTACATTCCCGTCCATATAACATACATTTCCTTAATACCTCAACCACCTTGTACATTCCCATGAAACGAAAACAAAAAATGCTGGAAAAACTCAGCAGGTCTGACAGCATCTGTGGAGAGAGATAACGTTTCGAGTCTGTATGACTCTTCTTCAGATCTAAAGGGAGGTAGAGGTAATTATAGGAAGAAGAGTAATACGGACTCAAAACGTTATCTCTGACTTTTTCTCCACAGATGCTGTCAGACCCGCTGAGTTTTTACAGCACTTTTTGTTTTTGTTTCAGATTTCCAGCATCCACACTATTTTGCCTTTATTATACATTCCCAAGACTGGATCAGACAGATAATTTCCCAGCACATTGGCAGATGATAGTCTGGGAGCACACAGAGGCAGCTGTTCTCAAAAGGCTGTACCCGTTTTACTTAGCTTAAAAGCAAAGTGACCTATTGAGTAATGGGATTTTGGATGCCATGTTAAATGTGGTATGGGTCGATTTGGTGGAGATAGCCAGCAATAATTCTTGAATTTTTCTGTCAGCTTCCTTTTGTTTCATAAAAAATTGCAAATGCTGGAAGTGCTCAGTGGGTTTGGCAGCATCTGTGGAGAGAGAAACAGCGTTAAAGTGTCATGAGAACTTTGTTTAACCTGGGTACTGAACTGCTGGCACATTGTGATGCTTTCCCTGCACTAGCTAAAAACACTGGGACTTTATGAACTTGTGTGTAGGTTATAAGTACATGAAGCTCTTCGGGGCCATATTTGAGTGCTGTATGTTCAGTATAGAGTAGGCCTTCCTGCCTGGAAAGACAGCTCTAATGTTTGAAACGCAAAGGCTGCATTATTAACTCCCATGCACTTGTACTGTACTTGGATGTGTTCTGACATTTAATTTCAAAGTTGGCTAACAATTCTGTTTAGGCAAATATGGATTTTGTTTAAAATTATAGATTGTAATTCTAATTTGCAGCAAGCCCGCAACCGTTTGGTGCCAATTTGAAAATGCCAGCCTTGCTTTGAAGCCATCTGTTCTGAGTTTGTTAATATAATTGGCTGGTTATTCAACCATCTCCATTACTCTAATTATTACACCTCTTTACTGTCACTTTCAGAATGTACAAGGAACTATGTGCCACATGTGAGAGTGTTTCAATGAGAAACTTTCACTTAGGACGGACTGATGTAATCCGATCATCATCTACAGATTCCTTGGAGTTTGTGAAAAGTATGGATGATCCAGAAAAGGAGGTACTTTGTCATTAGGATTGTACAGAAGTGTGTTTCCCCCACCCCTTAAATTAATTTCTGAACCCTCGGAATAGCAGCAATAGATATTTAATGACTTTTGAAATTTGGGCAATTGCAGGAAAATAAATTAATAATGGTCACGAATTTCTGCAGGGGCCATTATTGGCACCCCCATAAATGAGTAAAAGCACAATAATAACAACTTGTAATTATGTAGCATTATTAATGTGATTAATACATCCCAAGGCACTGCATTATTTATGAGGCAAAATTTGACATTAAGCCTCAGAAGATATTCAGACAGATGCCCAAAAACTTGGTCAGAGAAGTAGATTTTGAGGAGCATCTTAAATGGGGAAAGAGAGGCAGGAGTTTAGGGACAAAATTCCTGAGGCAGGGCCACAAAAGATGGAGCTATTAAAATCGAGGATGCTCATGAGTCCAGAATTAGAGGATTGCAGGTATCTGGAGGGTTTTGCTGTTGGAGGAGATTACAGAGATACGGAAGCGCAAGGCCATGGAGGGATTTGAAAATGATGAGAATTTTAAAATCGAGTTGTTGCTTGACTGAGAGCCAGTGTAGCTCAGTGAGAAACAGGTGAAGGTTGAGCAGGATTTGGTGCGAGTAAGGACACTTTTATGGAGGGTAGAACATGGGAGACCAGCAGGAGCGCATTGGAATAGTCAAGTCAAGAGGTAACAAACACATGGATATAGAGTTTCAGCAGATGAGCTGGGAAAAGGATGCAGTCTAAAACTTCAAACCAAAAACATGAATCTTTGTTTATGCCATGTCTCTGGCAGTTCCACTAATTTCCCAATGAAATTAATGTGGGAGAACTCCAGTGAAATTTTCACACCAGCTTTTTTACTTGTTCTGTCTGCACAGTGTATATTTGACTAGGTGCTGCATTAGTCAGAGTTGAATTATAGTTTTTTATAGTCCAGGAACAAAGCCAGCAAAACAATTCCAACAAGTTTGACTTTTTCAATGGTACTGCTTTTGGGACACAAATCTAGAGGCAACAAAATCTATGATAGATGTCCTGTGTACAAACATTTGGCCATTAGTAATGAAATCTTGAATGCAGCAAAACTGTAAAAATCTTTACCCAAAAGTGACATCAAGCAAAAAATAGCCAAAATAGATGTTAGCTTAGAGTTTGTGCAGCCTTTTGTAAGCTTACAAACACTTGGAAAATGAGGTGTGCCTCAGCTTTTTTAGGGCCAGATTGAGAGGCAGGAAGCACGCCAGGCCTTTTCTCCCTCAATGAATGTCTTTGTATGTTTAAAAACTAAAGGTTCTAATGATGAAGAACATATAAGGCTTTTTTCTTTATCAGCTCTTGGCATTAACACCCAGCATTGTCAGGTCAGGTAGAGCAAGGCCTCATGTAGAACAATGCTCATCCAAATGATTTAGCTCCAACTATACTGCTGCACAGTTTAGCTTTTCGCTTTCTCACTTATTGTCCATCTGGTCAAATTATGGGTCATTTTTTTACAGTAGACTTGGAGTCCATTAGAAACTAGTTAGGAAATAGCTGAACTTATTTCACATTGGGAGCACCAGTTACTAGAGGACCTCACTCATTGATCCCATTACTGACTTTCACTGGGTATCCCCGCTTACTGATCCCAGTACTGACAATCACTGGGGATCCTCACTCACTGATCCCAGTGCTGACATTCATTGGGAATCCTCATTCACTGATTCCATTCTGACCCTGTCTGAAGAACCACACTCGCTGATTGCAATGACACCAATATTAAATGGTAATTCAAGATATAAGGTCCACTCAAATGGAGACTGACTGATCACATGCAGTTCTGCCTGACACATGAAGGATGATAAATACAGATGAAATTCCTCTACTCTTAACATGCGACAAAGCAAATGATTACAAACCAATCTTTTTCCGATAGAATTTTTAACATTGTGCAGTTCGCCACGATTAACATTATATACTTTTCTCCATTTCTAATAACAGGTTAACCAGAAGATAGCAGCATTGCAGAAGGCTGTTGATTGCCACAGTGCTTATACAGACATGGTAAGAGGCTATCTGTATCCAAACTCTTCAATGAATCTACTTGCAAAGCAGTGGTTTTTGCCTTTCTTCTTGACAATGACCCAGTTTCCTGGGTGAGGGTCAGTGCAACTTCAGTTAACTTATTGGACAGAGAAAGACTGCTTCTTCTACGAGCTTCTCCAGGTAGAATTGCTGGGAAAAATGGTCGATGAAAATTGTTGGAGCAGGAAGTTCTGGCTCAATGAAAGTTGGCGGAGATATACGTCAGAATGCAGAATATCACAAGCTATAGGAAAGGGATAGGAGCATGACATTTCTGAAATGAGATAAGAGATGAGGTACAAAAGGATTATATGAATCTGCGGAAATGGCAATGAAAGTAAATAAATCAAGGGAATGTGAGAGGAGTGATAAGGGCAATGCTGTGGCCTTGGCTGCATATTGAGGAAGGTGTAGGGAACCACTGGTAATTTTGATATTTCAGTGTGTACAGTATTATTTGCTGTTAAACCATTTTCCCACAATTATTGGGGTATTAGTCTGTGCCTAGCCATGAGACTAAGTAAGCCTCATTACTATATAAAAGAATGTTACAAGAGGACTTAACTATCTATGCTATTGGAATATAGGTCATAATTGATGAAAATAGTAATGCTTATGATGGTTTAAGACACTTTATAGTTCAAGGGTGGAATTTTATGCCCCCTGCTGGCAGGACCTTCTGTCCCCATCAAAATCAATGGAGTTTTGAACAGCTCTCCATATTTTATGGCCCTGCCCCTGCCAGGCCACCCCAAGTATCTAGTTCTGCAATTAGGACTTGCATTATATGGGAAAACTGGAAACCTGAAGCAGTAAGGGTTCATTAACTATCTGTGCAATTTGAATAGAATGTTTTATTTTACTCACAGGCACTTAAAGGAATGGCAATTGACAGGCACTTGCTGGGCTTGAAGCTCCAGGCTATTGAAGAAGGTCTAAGTGTGCCAGAGATCTTCATGGACACATCTTTTGCTGTGGCAACACACTGGAGGCTCTCAACTGGGCAGGTGCGGCTAAGCTGGGAATGGAATAATGACAGCTTCACTGCTGCCATTTGCAGCGTCACCTGAGCACACAGTAGTCACTCTGAAATATTCTTCGTTGTCTCATTTTTCAAAGGCCCTGTGTCAACAATAGGATTTTCTGAAATGTCTAGCTGTGTGCAAGGTCCTGCTAGTTGATGTAATGCTTTAGAAAATTTACTGTTTATATGTTGTTATAACATGGCAGGTGATATGTGCCAGGCAGACCAAATCCACAAGGGAAACTTGGCCATGCTATCACAACGGTTTTGCAATTTATATTTATAACAAGAAGGCTTATGCACTGAATTCAGAAGAATTGACTCCAATAATACCTTTGGAGTAACTGAGATTTTAAAATTAAGTTAAAACATTTAGTAACAAAAGGAAAAAAAAAACACATAAGGTTACAATTACACAGTTAGTTAGTCTTAATGGTTCCCAAACTTCTTAATTAAACAGGCTTACAACTACACACCCTCTTTAAGGCAACAGCCCAAAATAGATTTGAAATTATAAAATCAGCCCAACAAGGGGGAGGTGATGGCGTAATGGTATTGTCGCTGGACTATTAATCCAGAGAGCCAGGGTAATGCTCTGGGTTTGAATCCTGCCACGCCACATTGTGGAATTTGAATTCAATAAAAATCTAGAATTAAAAGTCTAATGATGGTCATGAAACCATAGTTGAATCTCCCAATGTCCTTTAGGGAATCTACTGTCCTTACCTGGTCTGGCCTATGTGTGACTCCAGACCCACAGCAATGTGGTTGACTTTTAAACACCCTCTGAAGGCCACTCAGTTGTATCAAACCACTACCAAGTCATAAAACGGGAACACCACCACCTGGAATTTCCCCATCCTGAATTGGAAATACATAGCCGTAACTTCACTGTCGCTGGGTCAAAATCCTAGAACTCCCTAACAGCACTGTGGGTGTACCTACATCACGTGGATTGCCGCGGTTCAAGAAGGCAGCTCACCACCACCTTCTCGAGAGCAATTAGCGATAAGCAATAAATGCTGGCCTAGCCAGTGACACCCACATCCTGTGCATGAATAAAAAAAAACACAGCACCTGCTCCAGTGGCATTCCAAAGGCTTGTAACACAACTTTAGTTACTGGACACAGCAGACCTCTGCTACAGTGGCTGGAGGCTTTTTCCCAAGGACTGTTTCACATGGTGTACCTTTCGATTTCACATGGCCATACCCCCTACATAGTCTTCCATCCCTTTTTGTAAATGTTTCTCTCTCTTACTATGTATGAACTTACATGTGTACATATAATCTGCAATTGTTCTGCAGGTCTTTGTAATTTTACTTGTCCCAAAAAATCTTTCATGTTGTCAATATGATCTCTTTCCTTTTGAGGAAAATAAACATAATACCTTGCTGTATTTATCTTGTTGGTTTTAAACATCCTACAGCCCCTTTGAAACCTTTCCGCTTACCTCAAAATGCAAATTTCCTTTACACCCTACATGCTGCCCTCATCCATGTTTAGTCATTAGCATTTCAAATGCCTTTTTATACCTAACTTCTTTTGATAATTTTAACCTTGCTGTCTATCTGACTCTAATTTAATTAAATCAGCCATAAACCCACAATAATATTATGAAAAATATAGATTCGTGACAATGTTCAGAATTTTGAAGCAATCTGATTTTATGATCATTTGAGTTGGTGTTTCTTATACGTTATTCTTTTTGAGAATAGATCTAATTTTAAATGAACAATAGATTTAAATAACCATAAACCCTAAAATATAATCTTGTTATATTAAGTGGTCAGCACTTTGAGGTTTCCATCTCCCCATGAACCACCTTATCCAGAACTTCTTGATGGGAACTTGTCCCGGCTCATCTGGTTAAGTGTTAACTGACAGATCATAATTTACCCAAAATTGATCTGTTTATTCCTGCTCTCTGTTAACCATGCTAATATATTATCCCTAATCCCATGACCCTAATTTTGTGGAACAACCTATTGTGTGGCATCTTATTGAATACTTTTTGAAAACTAAAATACACTCCATCCATTGGTTGCCCCCTATCCATCCCACTAGTTACATACTCAAAAAATTCTTAAAATTTCTCAAATATGATTTCCTTTCATAAATCTGTGCAACCTCTGTCCTGTTGTATTATGTTACCACGTCCTTAATTATCGATTCCAGTATTTTGCATGCTCCTGAAGGCATCTTGCAAACTACAACTCAACCAATGTATCTCACAACAATCACCCGTTGACTTACAAGCTTTGGGTGGTCTGATTCACAGAAGCTACTGAAATCCAGTGTATCATTAACTTTGGCAGTCTCTGTAGTCATCCAGGATCAGACACACTGGCCTAGGCTCCTTTTCTGATGCATGGTGTGAAGGAAAACTGTGAGGATGGTATAGTGATAGCAATGTCTGGTTTCTGTTTCTTGAGAATGCAGATTGCAAAATATTGAGCCTGATAGAAGTGGAGGTGAGTTCAGGTACTGTGCATGTGTTAGCTGCTTTAATGTTGGAAGAGTGACCTTAATGTTGAATCTTTTCTCCTGTCTAGGTGGCAGCCAGAGCAGACTGTGTGATGTGCTTCGGTCCCATGGTGCCAGATGGGTATGGTGTCTGGTACAATCCCCTGGAAGATCATATCAATTTCTCAGTCTCTGCCTTCAACTGCTGTGAAGAGACTAACGCAGAATGGTTTTCAAAATCTCTGGAGACTGCCCTGTCAGACATGCAAAACCTCATTTTACAGACATCTGGTCAGGCTGCATAGGGGATTCCGACAGGAAAAATCATTCTCCTGGTGCGAGGAGCACAATACATCCTTTATTATGAAGACACCTCGAAAACTGAACCAAATTGTTTGGTTGAGGCAGATGACTGTTTGATCCAGATGTCCCAACAACAGAATTGTTAGTCGGTACCCATCAAAAAGCCCAATTGCAAGATGCTGGAGGCTGTTTAAGACCAAGAGTATGCTTTCAGTTCCTGTATTCAAAGGTCAAGGTTTTTAATGCCCTTGTTCTCGAAATGTGTTTGATGAAACCCATTTGTAATCTGTCTGGTAAAAGAAGATTCATGTGTCTTGTGTTTACAATTACATGTTACAATGAGGTGTGTTTGTGCAGATGTAAGAGATGGGCTTCACTTATTATTTCTGTTTGACTCCCTTGCATAACATAATTGATAACTGATATCTTCCCTGATACATTAACTGATTATAGGTCAATATATGTGTGCAATATAAACCTGTTACAGCTTTATGTCAAAGCCAATGATTTTTCTTTTGGCATCTTTATGCACATGTTTTTGCACCACATGATTGCCTCTCATATCCACAGTCTACAGATGTGGTACAGTGACGTTCCAAACCAGCACTATACACTACAATATTCTGAGATCTTGTCAGGTTCCACACAGCACACACATTTCTGTTCCACCAGCCCTTAGGTCCCTTCATATTTCACACTTTGCTTGCAGTAATGTTTCTGGTTATTCTGTGTGTTGTAAACCTCTCTGTACTAGGATCTGAATTGCCAGTGTCATTACCTTGGAGCTTGGCCAGCCACTGAGAATTTCACCCTGGGTATGCGAGTTAAATTTGAAGCTCGATCCCAAAGAAGGTAGTAAGTAGCCACCATCCCTTAAAATGGATTGTTACAAATTGTTTGCTCAGTAACGGTTTGAATTTGAAGTATTTTTCCATGCAAATATTCAAATACATTGCCGTAACGGGGCATGTTTGTTCCTAATGCCGGCAAGAACCCTGTTCTATTACTAACGAAAGATGATAAGATGCAACAACATTTTAAATAAATAATTCTTGCAACTGTGTTTATTTTCTCTCCCCCATATTCATTGGTATCTAATTTTTAATTATTTTGGTGTTATTGATTGCAAATGTGAAATTGAGAATAATGAGGGAACCTAAGCTTGGCTTCCAGTCATGAGTGTAAGGTGATTCCATCTTGAACAAATATCTTGAGGCTCAGGAGAAGGTTATTGATTTTTTTTTTAAACCGCTGGTAATATGAAATACTTTGCATTGCTGCAGCTTGCTGTTTAAGAGGGCCACAGCTTTGTTTCATTCTAGTTTGCTGCCTGTCCCTATTCTGTGCTTGCATGAGGTTTTATAGAATTGTAGAAACCTATAGCACAAAAAAGGCCATTTGACCCATCATAGCTCTGCTGATGTTTGAAAGAGCCACACCATGCCTCATTTATTTCCATCACCTTGTAAATTCCTCATCTTCAGGTACTGATCCAACTGCCTTTTAAAATTATTTTTGGAATCAGCTTCCAATGCCTTTTTCACATAG
The DNA here is from genome assembly GCF_017639515.1 of Carcharodon carcharias. Lineage (NCBI taxonomy): Eukaryota > Metazoa > Chordata > Chondrichthyes > Lamniformes > Lamnidae > Carcharodon > Carcharodon carcharias. The sequence continues at coordinate 106,342,714 of NC_054485.1, forward strand.
AACATTTCAGATGCCAACAGCTCTCCAATTGACATTTCTCCGTATCGTCCCTCTAGATCTTTTGCTAGTAATTTTAAATCCATGACCTCTGAATATCAATTCACTCATCATAGCGTGAATAGAGAAAAACTATGCTCTATCAAAACCTTCCATCATCTTGAAAACCTCTTTTGGATCATCTCTCTATTCTTCTTGGAACTGGGAAAATTGTCATAACTTTTCCAAGCTCTTCTCAAACTGAAACCCTCATCTATTGTGTCAATTTGGTAAAATCCATTGAATCCTTTCTAATGCCTTTGAAGTGTGGTGCCCAGTACTGTCCACAATACTCTAGCTGAGGCCAGGTTAAGTTTAAACCAGAACAGAAAATCTTAATGTAGGATCTTCATTTAAATGCAATCTTTTGTATTTGCAGACTTCTCTTAGTTTGCAAAACATTTAATTTGCTGATATTGTTGCTGTTGAAAATATCATTGTAAAGCCTCTCAGTGCACTGCAAGGTGCAAATCAGAACTTGAGAATCTATAAAAGTTGTTTCAACTCATAACCTGTGTCAATTCAACTGACCTCAGCTGGTGCACCAATGATGGTATTGCTCCTGGACTGGTCACAGTGACCTTTTGGATTATATGGGAAAATAAGCCTGTGCTCCTTCCTCATCATGCAGTGAGTTCCACTGAACACTAAACGTGTGTGTTCAGACTTGCCTTACTCATTTTCAAGGCTCACTTTGACAAGTTAGATGGTTAAAGTATTGGTGGTTTCTGGGCACTGAAGAAGCTGAAGTCCAGCAGAAGTTACCATCTTCAGGAAGTAGCCAGAGGGTTGTTGGTGTCAATGTATGCAATGATGACAAATCATCCTGAACACAACTGATTCCATCTTTTCATAATAGCAAAATACTGAGGATGCTGGAAATCTCAAACAAAAACAGAAAATGATGTAAAAACTCTGCAGGTTTGACAGCATCTGTGGGGAGAGAAACAGAGTTAACGTTTCGAGTCCGTGTGACCCTTCTTCAGCTATGACCTTGCTGTTTGTGAGAGCTTGCCATGATTTAAATTGGGCTATTATATTTAAAATATTTCCGCAAAATGGATGCAATAAATGGGCGGGACTGAGAGGGTGAAACTGCAAAGGTTTGATGGTTCACGTAATTAATTACAGGGTTTATAACATTTAACAAATTAACAATTATGAAATTAACAGACACCGTTTTATGCCTAAGTCCAGAATCTGTGAAAAGCAACTGCACCATGTGAAAAATTCCTACAACACTTCAAAAGCGCTTCAGTGTCTGTAAAGCTATTTCGGATATCTTATGGATATGTGAATGCAAGTCTAAATGCATGGACTGAACATGGTGCCGTTGCTTTACACGGATTCTGGATTTACGCAAAAAAACGGTATCTCGGTTAATTTTATAATTTTTAGTTTGTTAATTTTATAAACCCTGTAATTAATGATTTGTGTACCACCAATTATTTGCACAGTTTCACTCTCTCAGTCCCGCCCATTTATCGTACCTGGAGACATTTTAAAATTACTTTCGTTTTCTTCCTCGATCGTCCGCTATTTCTGCTCCTGTGTTTGTGAGCTCCACGTTCAAGAGAGCGGCTCTGATCTTGTTTATTAAAGTGCTTCTGCGCACAGATGACAAACTGTCCGAGGATAAGCCGGCTCAAGTTCCCATCAGGAGGTTCTGGATAATCAGTGAGTGTTTAAACCCGCTGCCGTATCCCACCCTATCGGCTTCTGTGGGTGGGGAACTTTATCTTATTCAGTCACGGGATATGTGCGTCGCTGGCTGGGCCAGCACTTATTGCCCATCCCTAATTGCTCTTGAGAAGGAGGTGGTGAGCTACCATTTTGAACCTCCGCAGTCCATGTTTAAGATAGTTGAGGATCTGCTTTGGCCAAACTGAAACTGAAACAAGGGAGAAGTTTGAAAATGCTTCCTCTGGTTTTTTAAATCCCCATTTTGTCCATTGTACGCTACTGTTTTACTTTCTATAGATAAAGGGCTGAATATTCTTGGTTGGGGTGGGGTGGGGTTGGGTGTGGCAGAAGCCTTACCCTACTGCAGAAGCAAAGTTGGTATGGAGCTGACATAGTCTGCAGTAGTAAAGCGCTGCAGGCTAAATAGGCAGCCTGTGGGCCTTCCGCCCCTCACAGGGGAGGCGGTCCCACCTTCTGGAGCTACCAGCCGGCAGCTCCAACTGCCCCGGCAGTTAGTGGGCGCGACCAGGACTGCAGTGGGAACAAGTAACTCCAGGGTAAAAGCAAAAAACTGCGGATGCTGGAAATCCAAAACAAAAATACCTGGAAAAACTCAGCAGGTCTGGCAGCATCTGCAGAGAGGAGCACAGTTAACGTTTCGAGTCTGTATGACTCTTCAACAGAACTAAGGAAAAATAGAAAAGGGGTGAAGTATAAGCTGGTTTAAAGGTGGGGGGTTGGGGGTGGGGGTGGGGGTGGTGGGACAAGAAGAGCTGGATAGAGGGCCAGTGATAGGTGGAGATAACCAAAAGATGTCACAGACAAAAGGACAAAGAGTTGTTGAAGGTGGTGATATTATTTAAAGGAATGTGCTAATTAAGGGTAGAAAGGACGAGCAAGGTACAGATAGCCATAGTGGGGGTGTGGGTGGGGGTGGAGTGAAGGAATCGAAAAAGGCTAAAAGGTAGAGATAAAACAATGGGTGGAAATACATTTAAAAATAATGGAAATAGGTGGGAAAAGAAAAATCTATATAAATTATTGGAAAAAACAAATAGGAGGGGGGAAAATCGGAAGGAGGGTGGGGATGGAGGAGAGAGTTCATGATCTAAAATTGTTGAACTCAATATTCAGTCAGGAAGGCTGTAAGGTGCCTAGTCGGAAGATGAGGTGCTGTTCCTCCAGTTTGTGTTGAGCTTCACTGGAACAATGCAGCAAGCCAAGCAAACCCTCCCCTTCTTTCCCACTTTTGAAGAGTTTATTTTAAAAATTGGGCTGCCCAACCTCATCCAAGCATTTTATGGTGTGGGCAGCATATTATCAGGGCCAACTGGCTTGGTATCAAGCCTGATTGACCCTTGATTATCTATTTGAATATGGTGGTGAGCTGCTGACTTCAGCTCCTGTCCACCCGCCAGTAGTATTGGGGTGACCTCTGGGTGGGTGAGAAGGTGGTTGGGTAGGTTGGGCACCTGCTCTATTTTACTTGCTCCCTGTTGAAAACACTCCCAGCACAGGCACATAAAATACAGCCCATGGATTCAATTTGCTCTTCTTTGTGGCGCTCCATGGTGACTGGATATGTTGGAGGTAATTTTAACTCTCAGTGATAGCATTTAATGGATGATCTTGCTTCTACTCCCTATCATACACCAGGAGCAAAGGTTTATATTTGTCAAGATAAAATTTAACAACAAATTTAACAACAAAAGGTGCTTTACATAGCACTTTTAATGTAGTAAAATGTCTCATCCGGAATATTGTGTACTGTACTGATCTTCTCCTTTAAAGAAAGATGTATATGCATTAGAAGCAGTTCAGAGAAGGTTTATTAGACTAATACCCAGAATGGGTGGGTTGTCTTATGAGGAAAGGCTGGACAAGTTAGATTTAGAAGAGTAAGAGGTGACTTAATTGAAACCTTTAAGATCCTGAGGGGTCTTGACAGGGTGGATGTGGAGAGGATGTTTCCTCTTGTGGGTGAATCTAGACTCGGGGTCACTGTTTAAAAATAAAGGGTTGCTCATTTAAGACAGATGAGGAGAAATTTTTTTCTCTGAGGGATGAGTGTCTTTGGAACTCTCTTTCTCAAAAGGCAGTGCAAGCAGAGTCTTGAATATTTTTAAGGCAGAGCTAGATAGATTCTTGATTAACAAGGGGATGAAAGGTTATCAGGGGTGGCCAGGAATGGGTGTTGAGCTTACATTCAGATCAGCCATTATGTTATTGAATGGCAGAGCAGGCTCGAGGGGCTGAGTGGCCTACTCCTGCCTCTAATTCGTATGTTCTTATGTAAAATTTGACATTGAGTCATATCAGATATTAGTGCAGTTGATTGAAAGCATGGTCTAAGAAGTGCTCTGAAAAGTAGGAACGAGGAACAGGGAAGATTAAAGAGGGAATGCCAGAGCTTAGGACACAGCTAGCTGAAAGCACGGCTGCCAAATGTGGAGTTTAATCACTCTAATTTTAATCAATTGAAGAAGTTCAAAAGACCACATTTGGAGGACCATAAATATCTCGGAGGATTGTAGGGCTGGAGGATGTTTCAGAGATAAGGAGGGGCCAGGCCATGGAGGAAATTGAAAACAAAGTTCAGAATTTTAAAATCAGACCCTTAAGTGGGAAGGATGAGGGGAGAAATGAGAAGGGAGCATGATGATAAGAGATGAGGCTCTACAAGGAGTAAAGAGAAAATAAGTAAAAAAATGATGGGATCATTTCCAGAGCGGCAGCCAAAACATGCACATATGGATACAAGGAAAACTCAAGTTAAATAGGCCTGGTTAATTAGCAGTTATTAGGATACAGATAGCCTGGAAGTAAATGGGCAAGAGGAGACAATGGAGGGAGTCCAGAGTTAAGGTCAGAGGTCTCGTGGTGGGATGAAGTTGATGTAGATAGGGTGGAGTCAGCATGGAGCATCGACTGGACACGCTGTTTCCCAAGTTCAGAGATGGGTGTGGCCAGCGAGTGAATTCCAGAAGCTATTTAAAAGGTAAAGTACTGGAGGATAAAAGCAAAATACTGTGGATGTTGGAAATCAAACAAAAACAGAAAATGCTGGAAAAACGCAGCAGGTCTAACAGCATCTGTGGAGAGAGAAACAGTTAACGTTTCGAGTCCCTATGACTCTCCTTCAGAGCTAAAGACAAGTAAAAATGGGATGAAATTTATACTGTTTAAGGAGGATGGAGCGGGTGAAGCTGGATAGAAGGCTAGTGATAGGTGGGGGTAAAGGAAAGATCGACAAAGATGTCATGAGCAAAAGGATGAAGGGAATGTGAATGGTAGTGGTTAGGGCTAAAGGAGGTGCTGATAGTAGCAATGGTAAGAAAGCAGAATGTGATTATAGCAGAACAAGGATAAGCACTCTGAAAAGAACAGCATGAACAAGTGACAGATGGCCGCGGCGGAGGGCGGGGCGGGGCGGGGGGAGGATTGGAAATGGGATTAAAAAGATGGGATGAATAAAGGAAATAAATAATGAATAAAAATGAAAATAAATGAAAAATAAAAATGAATTTTGGAAAAAGGGGAGGAAAAGGGGTGAGGATGGAAGAGAAAGTTCATGGTCTGAAGTTGTTGAACTTAATGTTAAGTCCAGAAGGCTGTGGAGCAGAGAAAAAAAAAGCACTGGTGAAGTAGGAGCTCACCATTAGGTCCATTGATGGCAGAGAAATGTATTTCAGCCCAGGAGAGTGAATTGCTGACCAGGAACTCAACTGGAGCAACAGCGGCTCAGCAGAAAACAGCAGAAGTGGGGGAAGGGCTACACTCTGATCATATTTCCTTTAAAACGTACACAGTGACAAGGCAGCTGAGTCTTAGTGTGATCCAAAGAAGACTAGCCTTGATATCCAGAAAAATCCAGGAATTTGGAAGCTGAATTTGAGAGAAAGATCCAGCGCTCACTAAGGAAAGCGGAAAGTAGATTTGGCTGGAGGGTGGACAGTATCAGTTTAAATGAACATTAATTTGTAATGAGGGCTAAAATGCACCTACAATTATAGCTAATGGAACATAAAATGGTGGAAGAGAGGAGATTGGGGAGAAAGGGCAACAGATTACAATGGATGAACAAGATTGAGGTGCGGAAGAGGTCCAGAAACCATCTTTATCCATATCCTTGTTGTTGTAAAGTGTACTTTGCCGTTTGTTAAGCTCTTATATAGGAAGTTGCGATCTGAAAACCAGCTAGCCTTATGAACCATAATGTTGTGATTGTACAGCACAGTCCTGTGATGTTGTGAAGCATGAAGTGGAATGTTGATTGTTCTCCTCAGGTTCACCTCCTTGCTTTAGTGTTTCTGAGGCCAGAAGCAAGAGGAAGAGAAGGCTGTAGTATTCCATCGTCAGTAGGGCTACAACTAGACAGAACTTGCTTGCTGAGAAATCCTATTCCTCTATTGCTCCATGGCCATTATAACTTGTTTCAGTGCCAATAGTCAATATTTCTGTTAACAATAACATAATTAGAATTTTACAGTTCCTCTCCTCTGCTGGTGGGTTTGCAGGCAGAGGGGCATGTAAAATCCCCTTGTTGGCCTTCCCACCACTTACCCACCCACACCTGATCCATCGGCTATTTTATGGGGGAGGGGTGGGTGAGGCCTTGCCTCAACTGAGGCTTTTAAGTGACTAATTAATGGCTACTTAAGGGCCATTTCCTGCCCAGCTGCAATTCTGAGGAGATCAGGGATGGGGGAAACCTTTCATACCCTGCTTAGGGTTCAAGTAGGAAAGGCAGGGTGCCTCCTTCACAGACCTCCTTTCTTAACCAGTCCCCTGCCCAACCACTACCAACACCCACAATCACTGACCGCCCCCTGCCAAACTCCCAAGGTATGACTCCTCTGGGTGCTCTCTATGCTCCCTAAGCCCACTGGCCTTTCCAATCTGACTCCCACCGGCCGGGGCCTCGAGATCCCCTCATCTACCTGGTGCTGTGCTCCTGACATATTAGAATTTAGGGATTATGTGCAGCCCCAGCACTGACCGCTGCTGGGACTACAAAGTTGCTGACCAATCAGTGAACTATGCGGCTGGCAACATCGCCATCAACTTTTTCTCCAAAAAATGCTGAACCGTGTTTTACAGTAAAAGTACCATTTTCAAACAACAACAACAACTTATGTTTATATTGCGTCTTTAACATAACGAAAGATCAAAGCTCTTCACAGGAGCATCGTAAAGCAAAGTATGAAACCAAGTCACATGAGATATTCATTTAGATGACCAAAAGCTTTGTCAAAGAGGTAGGTCTTAAGAAATCTTAAAGGAGGAAAATGAGATGGAAAGGTGTAGAAAGGATATTTGAGAACTTGGGGCCTAGGCAGCTGAAGACACAACCACCAATAGTGGAGCAATTAAAATTGGGGATGCACTAAAGATCAGGATGAGATGAGTGCAGATATCTGAGAGGGTTATGGGACTGAAGGAAGTTGCAGGGTGGAATTTTATTCTGGCAGGTTATTATGGTCCTGCTGAAATCAATGGACTTTTGAACAGCTCACCACATTTTACTGCCCCGCCCTCGCTGCAACAGAGCTGTAAAATCCCGCCCTTAGAGATAGGGAGGAAGGCCAAGGAGGGATTTCAAGCAGGTAAGAATTTTAATGCATGGTTCTGTTTTCCTCTCTCTGTAATTTTCCTTGTTTTTTTGCCATCCGTTTTCTCCCTTGTCTTGTTGTAATCTAGTTAAACACCCTGCTTGACCCCATGCTAGACACCCTGCAGTATCTCGCCAAAATGGACATTATTTTGACATGTAGTCCTGAACAGAAAGTGTGTATTTGTGTGAACATCAGATCAACCCTGACTGTGATCTCATCCTAGACTCCACAAAAGCACAGCAGAACGATATTGATCAGGGATAAAACATTCCTTCATTAATGCAGGGCTAGTGAGGTCAATTGTGGTGCTGTGCCCATAATCCTGCCTGAGATTCAGCAACACTCAACAGGCCAAGGATCAAACTTGGGACCTTCCTGGTCTCTATGGTCACAGGATAAAATGCTAAGCTAACGCAGAGATGATCTTAGTGTTGAACATTGAAAAAAATGTCTTCCCTGCTCGTTCTCAGCTTCCCTCTCACTGTGGCAGCCATATTATATTACTGAGACAATTGTAGATGAGGTGGGTATTGAGAGATTGTGTGTAAGGAAGACTTACAAGAAGCGAGGCCGGGTATGAACAAGCACCTCTGCTGATAAAGGAGAGCAGAATTTCAGAAATTGCACTAATCAGTCGTACATTAGCATCCTAGCTTAATTTCAGGGCCACTGATTTTTAAAAAAAATAATGCTGTCTTCAGAAAGGTTAACAAGGGTTTTCTTTTAGGTAATCAAATATTAACAAACATGGAAAAAAGGTGCTTCGGTGTTTTGCTCCTACACTCTATTCTTCAAACTGCAATATCAGGTAAGAAAGTGAGTTTTTACTCTAAATTTTACTGATGCCTTACTTTTTGCTTGGCTGTATTTATCAGTAACCACATAAGAACGGATGAGTTTTAGGAAACAAGGGAAGTGTCATTTGACCCCAAGAAACCCATCCACTTTTGGGTACAGTAACATAGTGGTTATGTCACTTGATTAATAACCTAGAACCCAGGGCTAATGAACCAGAGACATGAGTTCAAATCCCAGCATGGCAGCTGTGGAATTTACGTTCAATTAAATAATCAGGAATAAAAAGCTGGTCTCAGTAATGGTGACCATGAAACTCCTTGATTGTTGTAAAAACTCACCTGGTTCAATGCTGTCCTTGAAATAATGGCAAAGTAGCTCAGCAGACTCAGTTTTCTGTCTGGAAATCCCTTCCCCAGTCACAAGATCACAAGACAATTACAGCTGAGGAAAATCATTTGATCCATCTTTATTCATCCATCTAGGAAGTCCTTCCCAACTCAGCATCCAGGGTTTTTGCCTCTTACCCTTCCCAAGAATCTATTCCAAACATTAATCTGTGTGAAGAATTTCCAAACAGCCTTAGATTTTTATTTAATCCTGTTATCCCCATGTCTCAATTTGGCAATTTAAATTAAAGCAGTGCCCTGTATTTACCTTGCCCATTGCCTGAACCACCTTATTAAATATCTCCCTAAGATCATCTTTCAGATGTCTCAATCTAGGTGACAAAGCACAAGTTCTTTCAGTCTTTCCTTGTAACTGTTGCCTTTTGCATCAAGAAGGATCAGCTTTGTGGTTCTTTCTCCCCAGCACTTGAATGTCTCTGTGTGCCTCAGTGACCAGAATAGAACACCGTTCTCAAAAGTGATCTTGGTCCTGACTTCTGCTCTATTATTTTGACTCAAATGTTTTAAAGTACCTGGCTTTTTCAGTTGCTGTTCTGTGTTGACTGGACCCAATAAGCATTAAGTTAACCAAGATTCCTTGGTCTCTTTCAACATCTTGTTCAGCTACTGTGAAGAAATTTGACATTGAATGGATGAGATTGTGCCATTAAGTCACACCATTAAGCTTTGATGCCTCAAACCCAGGACAGTTTGCACGATTTTCATCCTTTTGGAAACCACCTGGCTTCAATTTGAATCTTTTCTTCTGAGAAATAAGATTTTTAAAGTTAAAAGAGAGATTCAGTTGTTAATGCCCTCTCCCTCTCTCTTTTTCTGTCGCGCGCGCGCTTGTGCACGCTTTCTCTTTTTGTCAAAAGATATAGGAAGGATATTCTTGCCTTTGGGATGGTCTAGGAAAGGTTCACTAGATTGGTTATTGGGATCAGAGGGCTCTACCATGATGAGAGGCTGCACAAATTGAGCATATAGTGCAGTTTAGCAGAAGAGAAGTAATCTCATTGAAATAACAACATTAAACAAGATTGTGAAGGGATTTGACAGGTAGACACTGAGCAGTTGCTTTCTTTAGCTGGGGAATCTAGAACACGGCTGCACAACCTCAAGATAAGGGACTGATCATTTTGATTGAGATGAGGCAAAATTTCTTCACTTAAGATTGTGAATCTTTGGAATTCTATATGCCAGAGGGCTGTGGATGTTCTATTGTTGAATGCATTCAAGGCTGAGGTAAATCAATTTTTGATCTTTCCCTATGCTTTGGTTCCCTGAAAATGGGGTTGAGGCAGAAGATCAGCCATGATTGCATTGAATGGGGAAGCAGGCTCAGGAGGTGACATGGTTTACTGCTGCTCCTATTTCTTATGTTCCTATGTCAAACAAAAAAATGGTAACTGGGAAAAAGAGATTGATTTCCATTTATGTACAGCACCTTTCATGATCTCGGGATGTCCCAAAGCATTTAACTGCAGCAGCTATTTTGCATGCACAGCAAGCTCCCACAAACAATGATAATGACCAGACAGTTGTGGTTAAGGAATAACAATTTGCCAAATAGCGGGTGAGAACTCCCTGCTCTTCTTTGGAATAGTGGCCGTGGGATCTTTTACATCAACCAGAGAGGCTTACTGTCTCATCTGCAAGATGGATTACCGCTATCATTGCTACCACTGAACGCTTCCACTCTTAGCTCAAGCCTCAGATGAATGGTCTAAATGTCCCTTTGCCACTCCTGCTTTTTATAAAAATATACTGGCTCTGAAATTCCACAGGTTCATCCAGTCTTCCACTGAGACCTTGGGAGGAATCTATTTGAATTCCCAGTGCAATAGCAGGAAGAGCCATTTACCCTGTTTCTCTCGAGGTTCCACCCATTTCCTGTCAGAGCAATAACAGAAGATCAGTGGCAAGCCTGGTGTAATTTTTAAGTCACAGTATTTATGTTACATAAGTAACAGGTATAAAGTCCATAATGTTTCTTTTCTTTTCCATTAATGTGAACTTGTTTCTGAGAACAATGACGTTTGAAAATAATAAACATTAAAATGGATCTTAAGTTATGTTTTGCTAAATATTTTTTAAGATGTTGCAACTGTAATATTTCTGTGGTGCGACTGCTGACATTTAAAACATTATATTTTACCAGAGAAGTTTGAAGTCATTGGAGCAAAACATCCCATCACAGTGGCTGTAGGTGAAGATGTTGTATTACAATGCCAAATGGTACCAGGTTCACCCCTGGAGAGTCTGGAGGTTCGATGGTTTAAGTCAGACTATACTTCACCAGTACATTTATACAACAGAAGACAGGATCAACCTAATGCACAGGACAAAGCTTACCAAGGGAGGACAGAACTTTTTAAAGATGAATTTCCCCATGGAAATGCTTCCCTCAAACTGAAGAAGATAAGAGCATCAGATGAAGGGAGTTACACATGTTTTATTGACTCCAAAACACACTATGAGGAAGCAGTGATAAATCTCAAAGTTGGAGGTTAGTCCAGATAGAAAATGGCAATTTTGAAAAATCATTAAATAAGAAGTCATAACTTCAGAGCCCATGGAAAACTGAAAAAAACCATGAAGACTTAGCTAAAGATGTGCTGGTGTTGTTCACTTGTCCCAGTAGTTTGACGCTTTTCAGTATTTTTTAATCTTTTCTTCACAGAAAAATGATTTAGGAATGAATTATGTTTGTGTTTATTTTGGAACTCTGCGTTTGCACAAGTTTTTAAAAAAAGGTTGCAGGCTCCAGGTAGACACCATGTACATCAAAGTTGAGCCAGTTTGAGAATTTTCACTAGCTTACTATCTGTTTCAAATGAAAACAATGAGTGGTGGTTGGTTCACCCAAGTTATTAGACCAGAATGACCTCTTTTTATTCTGAGAATAGTAGGACCCCTATATTGTAAACATGTACTCCAAGGAGCAAAAAGATTTAGTGGGTTTTATCAGGTGAATCACCAAGTAGAATTAAAAAATGGTCAGAGGGACAGCCTCTCATGTGCTGGGGAAAAAAGGACAGACATTTTGGGTAATCTGTCAACCAGCTCAAACAAGGCCAGCCTAGCCAAAAATAGGGAAACTTGTTTGCTTATTTCAAATTCAGAGATATTCAGAAACAGTTAATTGAATCAAGATAAGATTAGATTACAACTTGCTGTGCCCCTACCAAGCTGTTCCAGTCTAGCTACAACACTGGCCATGTGGAAATTTGCCCAGTTATGTCCTGTACACACAAAGCAGGACAAATCCAACCTGGTCAATTACAACCCCATCAGTCTACTCTGATCATCAATAAAGTAATGGAAGGGGTCATCAACAGTGCTATCAAGTGGCACTTGCTTAGCAATAACCTACTCACTGATGCCAAGTTTGGGTTATGCCAGGGCCACTCAGCTCCTGACCTTGTTACAGCCTTGGTTCAAACATGGACAAAAGAGTTGAACTCCCAAGGTGAGATGAAAGTGACTGCCCTAGACATCAAGGCCGAGTATGGCATCAGCCTTCAGAAAACTGGAGTCAGTGGGAATTGGGGAAAACCCTCCACTGCTTGGAGTCATATGTAGCACAAAGGAAGATGGTTGTGGTTGTTGGAGGTCAGAAGTGGGGATGTTCGCTGATGGTTGCACAATGTTCAGCACCATTTGTGACTCCTCAGATACTGAAATAGCCTATGTCCAAATGCAGCAAAGCCTGGACAATAAGTAACATTTGCACCACACAAGTGCCAGGCAATGACTGTCTCCAACAAGGGAGAATCTAACCATCATCCCTTGACTTGCAATGGCATTACCATCACTGAATCCCCCACCATTAACATCCTGGGGATTACCATTGACTAGAAACTGAATTGGACTAGCCATATAAATACTGTGGCTACAAGAGCAGGTCAGAGGCTAGAAATACCGTGATGAGAAACCCACCTCCTGACTTCTCAGAGTCTATCCACCATCTGCAAGGCACATGTCAGAAGTTTGATGGAACATCCACTTGCTTGGATGAGTGCAGCTCCCGCAATACTCAAGAAGTTTGACACCATCCAGGACAAAGCAACCCACTTGATTGGCACAGCATCCACAAACATTCACTCCCTCCACCCCTGACAGACAGTAGTAGCAGTGTATGCCATCTAAAAGATGCACTGCAGGAATTCACCAAGGTTTCATAGATAGCACCTTCCAAACCCACGACCACTACCATCTAGAAGTTCAAGGCAGCAAATAGATGGGAACATCACCACCTGGAAGTTCCCCTCCAAGTCACTCACCATCCTGACTTGAAAATATATCGCCGTTCCTTCACTGTCACTAGGTCAAAATCCTGGAACTCCTTTCCTAACAGCACCCTGGATATATCTACATCACATGGACTGCAGCGGTTCAAGAAAGCAGCTCACCACCACCACCTTAAGGGCAATTGGTAATAAATGCTGGCTCAGCCAGCAAAGCCCACATCCCCTGAATGAAAAAAAAACTGTTACTCGGTACAGGCGCTTGCAGCCTGTAAGTGAAAGCGCCTCAATGATTTATTATTGGTCTTTTCTCACTAACGTCTGTGACCATCTTTGGAAGGATTGGAGAAGCACACATGCAGAAGACACAAAATATCTAGTTCCAGTCAGAAAGCATCTTATTGTTGTGACCCTGGGTTATGTTGTCGTAAAATGTGGGCAGCAGGGGGATGTGCCTAAACAAAGAGACTTGGACTGTCTCGGAGTAACTAGCACTGTTGTATCCAAAAGGATACTTATGACAGATTCAAAACTTGTAACAGGGTTGCCTTCAGAGGAGTTTGTGGATCTGTTCTCCAGTTCCTGGTTTGTTATATCATCTATGTAGAGGGGGCACGGTGATATATGAAGAGGCACCTGATAAATTGGACTGATAAAATGGACTACTGTGAAACTTAGAGAGATTCAGAACTAAATTAGTAGAAACTGGCTAGTGTAACTTGTTGTTTTCCCCACAAGATGATGGACACAAAAACAGGAAATGAAGGTGGATATTTCTATGTTGGTTAATATCTTATAAGAGATAAGTAGGTAGTTTGAAGGATAGATTTGGATAAAAGTTGCAAAATTCTGTGTAGAATGTGCTTCTGAAAAATGTAGGCATGTAATTAGATATAATTCTGGATTTCTACCTGTTTACTTGAGGGGACAGGAAAATGCTTGCAGAAAGGTAACTGCAGAACATCAAAACAATGCAACTTGATATAATGTGGTATTTTCTCATTCCAAAACAGTGAAAATGCCAAATTCTAAAGTGTCTGAGAGAGAAAAATGAACAGGAAAAGAACTTGAATTTATATAGCACCTTTCACAACCACACGATTCACGAAAGAACTTTAGAACTATTGTAATGTAAGGCTGTCAACTTGTACAAAGCAAACTCCCGTAAACATCTCATTTGTTTTTGTTATGTTGGCTGAGTGATAAATGTTGGCCAGGGCACTAAGGATAAATCTCCTACACTGAGATAGTACCTTGGAATCTTTTTGATATCTTAGGGAGCAGGGCCTTTTAAGATCTTATCCAAAAGATTGCACCTTCGACCAGTTTGATTCTGTCCTCACTGCAGTGGGACTTCAGCTCACAATGTTCTGTCTGAGAGGCAAGAGTTCTACCAACTGAACTAAAGTACACATGACTATGTAAGTAACTAGATGCCAGGGTATCAAGAGAGAGATTAACAGAGGTGACCAAAAGCTTGTTTAAAATCCTAGAATAAGAGAAAAGAAGCCAGTGGGGTAGAGGGAGTAAATTGTAGAGAATAGGGCTCTGGACTTTACCAGTGTTTGGAAAGATGCAGAGGAGACTGTAGGGTGCTGAAGAATTGGAAGATGCTTCAGAAGTAGGTAGGAAAGGCCTTGGGTGTATTTGAAAGCAATGAAAGGATTCTAACTTGAATTCATGTAGGATGGGGAGCCAGTGACAGTGAGCAAGTGTTTGACAAGTGTGACAAAATGCAGGATGGGTTATAGGTAACAGAGCTTTAAGCCAGTTGGAGTAGATGCAGACTTACGAAGCCAATGAGGAGAGTATCAAGCGAAATCAAGTCTAAAGGTGAGAGAATTGGGAATAAGAGTTTCATATATGAAAGGAAAAAGGTAGGGACAGAAATGATCATGTTGTGGAGGTTGAAATAACTGTTCTTCAACTTAATTGAAATATTTTGAGCAAGACTCCCAGAACAATTGTATAGATTGCATCATTATTTGCACAACTGTGGGGCACTAACATTTAAAAAAAAACGGTTCTTGGATTTTAATTACATCTTTTTGTCATCTTTAGTGAAAAAGTAGATATGTCAGTAAAACAAGGGGTGCTATGTACTGAGTTCTAATCTTTAGTTAAAAGAACTCAGTTTGTCATTTTGATATGATTTAATGGTTTACAATTATGTTGCATTGTCACAATGAACATTAGGAAAATAATTTTCATTGATCACGTAAACTTTACATTGCATTGATAATTAACTTCTAGCTGCAGGTTTTGGACAACAGCCTTGGATTCACTTGGAGGGAATCATTAGTCAAAGAGTTCGTCTTGAGTGTAAATCGGATGGATGGTATCCTGAGCCAGATATACAGTGGTTGGATGGAAATGGACAACTTGTGACAGCACAACCTGTAACAACACATCAGAAAGATGCCAGTGGCCTTTTTACTGTTTTGACTCAAATTGATGTAACAAGTGATTCTCTGAACAGATTCTCCTGTCTAATGCAAAACAGTTTGTTGAACAAAGAGGAAGAGGCCCATCTCCAGATACCAGGTATGTAGCAACCTTTCATTGTTTTACAACCAAACCCACTGCCAAATATGTTCTCACCTATCCTGAGATACTAAGTCACTGGATATCAGTCTTCCTGTGCCATGATACCATGGCCAGAATATTTTGCTCGGCGTGTGGGCATGTGTCTGAAATGCTCGAGTGTAAAATGACATGTGATGATGTCGGGCGAGCATCCCGATGTCATTGTGCACTCGGGCGATATTTCAGTCAGCGGTTGAGCGCAGGAGTCAGCAACGCACCCACCGACAATTAAGTGGCCTATTAAGGCCCTTAATCAACTAATTGGAATTTTTCATTGCCCATCCAACTGTTCTGTTGGCGGTCAGGCGAAAAGGCCAAGCGGCCTTTGCATTTTTGGCGAAACCTCATCTACGGGTGGGATGAGGTTTTGACCAGTGATTTTTGTTTTAAATTTTACACTCATTTAACATGCCCCTGCTCATGTGACAGAGTCCATGATTGCCCACAATTGAGCCCCGACAGAGTCACATGAGGGGACATGTTTTTGTTATTCTAAAAATCTTTATTTTTATTGATAAAAATCTTCAGCTCCCTGAGGCAGCTCTGTGCCTCAGGCAGCTTTTACTGTGTGCACATGTGCAAATTTCAGTGCTCGCGCTCCTCCCACCCCCACCCCAGCAGCGCGTATCTCACGCTGGCTGGTCATTAATTGGTGAGCCAGTGTGAAATCACGGTCGGGGCTCAATCGTGGGCAGCAGTGGTTTCTGGGTCACTCCCAGGACCACCCGCCGTGCCCGTCCTACAAGGGCAAAATTCTGCCTCGTATGTGGGCTGATCATCAACTTTTGAGATACCACAGCTGAGCACAATTCTGTCATCTTCTCACATTCACACACATGCACATAATCCAGCAGAGGTCACAGGCTAGCGACCTACACTGGAAAGGTTGACTAACGTTTTTTCTACAGTGGGCCATTGTATTGCTAACCCTACTGTTCCCCTGGCTGTAACCTGCTCACTCAGCAGAGATGAGAAATGCAACCTGGCGTCTTCTGCTTAAATGCAACCCCATGGCCTTCTTTGTGCTCCAAGTTCAGCAGCCATGGAAAGCACAAATTCTTTCTCTTCTGTGCAACTTCATTGTGGTCTTTCTTCTGTTTCCCCATTGTAATTGTACGTGCCAATGCTTGATGTACCTGTATCAATATATGGTGCTCTTAAGTTTGAGTGCTGTCAACTGGCAAACTTCTAACTTCCACCTGTATTGTTTAATTCTCGACATTAGCTGGCACACAATGTATTCAGGGATTATGTGATTCTACCTCCCCACACCCTACCCTTTGATCTGTGCTGTTTATTAAACTTTATTTCCATAAACCTTGAGACTAAGTTCAGCTGATACTGCCACAGTTTATATAAATGCCCTAACCTCTGGATTTCTGATGGCATTAGCAAGCCTTGAGTCAGGAGTTAGAAATAGGTCTGATCATCCCAATCAAATCTGGGGCCCCACGGTTCATATTTCTCATCAAACATTGATTCTGATTTTGCTTTGTTTTACAGAAGCATTCTTCCCTAAGGTTAATGTGTGGCTGGTAATTTTCTGGGTGTTTGTTGGCCTTGTGGTTGCCATTGTTGTTCTCGAAATAATACTCCACAGAAGAAAACGTAGGAAGATTAAAGGTAGGAGCATAAGTGACAGTTCAACATTATTCTAGTTAAAAGACTAAAATGCTACGTAAGCAACAACCTTGGGACTGATATTTGATGTGGGCACAGACACAGTTGCGAAACTGGTCGTGCCTCATCAGTCCACCATTAAATGCTCCTGACATTCATTTCCATTGACGTCAATATAACTCAGTGTTAGGCACATTTTATAATGTGAGAAATACAGTTCTATCTGTTTTTCTCCCCCAACTGTGTTCAATTTCAGTCCTCTTGCATCTGACGCACTTTCCTATCTCATTGTCAAAGAAGACCAACTGCTGATCTTGGAGAAATAATCAACAGTAACAACATGCATTTATGTAGCGCCTTTAGTGTTGTAAAATGTCCCAATGCATGTCATAAGAGTGTCATGAAACAAACTGGACACCAAACCACAACAGGAGATATGAACAAAAAAAGATACATTTTAAAGAGAGTTTTAAAGGAAGGCAGAAAGGTGGTTAGATATAGGAAGGGTATTCTGGAGCTTGGAGGCGCAGCCATCAATGGAGGAACATTTAAAATTGAGAATGCGCAAGAGGCCAGAACTAAAGGCACACAGATACCTTGGGGAGTTGTGGGGCTGGAGAAGATTACAGAGAAAGGAAGGGGAAGACCATGGAGAGATTTAAAAAGGTGGATTAGAATTTTAAAATCAATATGTTGCTTGACCTGGGGACAAAGTAGGTCAGTAAGCGCAGGAGGTGATAGGTGAACAGGACTTGGTACAAGTTAAGGCCTGGGCAGCAGAGTTTTGGATCTTTTTGGATCCATGAATATAACAAAGATTAAACACTATGTCATAGGACTTGAAAGGTGATGAAAATGTTCAATGCTAACCAATAAACTTGCAGAGAATTGAACTACCTGTTGGGGTAACTCCAGAAAACAACAGTGATCGATCTTTGATTTATGTAAGGTTCAATTTTTAACTGCTGTTCAGTCAGGTTGAAAAGGATGCTTTTTTATTACAATTTTGTCTCATTTCCATTCTTAAAATGCTGTGAGGGCTCACTCATTATCAGTTGACTGTTCAACTGGAAACCTTTCATAACCAATCTCACTCCTGTCCTCATCTCACATTTGCACTTGCATTCCTATGGGTTTTAGTGATCAAAAGAACCACTGACTAGTTTTTCTCTCCACTCGTCTCCTTACTTAGGTTCTAATGAAAGGAAATCGACTGGAAACATTATCTCTGTTTTTGCACAGATGCAGAATTTTTTCCATCATTTTCTGTTATTATTCCCTTTCTTGGGAATGTTATAATCAACTAGTGCTTTAAAGGCCATTCTCATTACAACAGTCTATGTTGATATAGCACTTTTCATGTAAACTAAACATCTCAAGGTGCTTCTGAATGGATGTATATAAGGGTACAGACAGTAGACTATGAAGCAGGAGGTTAGAAGGGATGGACAGAAGTTCGGTCAAAACATGTTTTGCTACTAAGTAATAAGAATGTTTTACATTGTCAGAATCTGAGGAGAATGAGCTGGTTTGTTACATTGCTTCCTAAGTAGCAGTAACTAACAGTGCTATACAGTAGCAAATGGAACACAGAGTTAATCTACAGGCTGGTGACTCAAATATGTGTAAGATATTGTAATATTGTCTGACTATGATGCCCGGTTCATTTCTCATTAACCTAGATTCAAAGGTTCAATATCACCAATATGCAGCCTATTATATTAATACTCCCGAAATTGATCTGAATATACCATAGTGACATCCTGAATTACAGATAATGAGAGATGTACTGAGATACAGCAACATCATCATCACCATCACTGGAACATTAGGTGGAGGTGAAATATATAAACTCTACAGAAAGTCATGAGTTCACTTCCCACTTCAGATACAAGGCTAGCTTCATACAGTACTGAAAGAGTACCGCACAGTTGGAGATGGCATTGTTGGCATGAAACATTAAACCAAGTGCATGTCTGCCTCTCAGGTGGATGCAAAAGACCCCCATCCATTATTCAAAGAAGAGCAGGGGAGTTCTCCCCAGATTTTTGACTTCCATTTATTCCACAACCAGCATCACTGAAAAAAAACAGATGACTGCATTTCTGTTGTGGGATTTTATTGTGCAATAAATGGTTGCCATTTTCAAAAATAATTCACTGGTTGTAAAGAAATTTGGACAACCTGAGGTTGTGAAAGGCGCTATATAATGCAAATTCTTTCTTCAATCAAGATTTTTAAACTCGAGGGGTAGAATTTTAAAATAATGTATTTGTTCAGAGTTTCAGTAGAATATCTTTAAGATTTATTCTATATATATATATATATATATATATATATATATATGATGAGAAGTGTACTGAATGCTGAATGTGTACCCAGTATTTCTTTACACTCTGTGAGGGTAGCTGCAGAATCTCTCACACTAACACATTTTTGTGTTCTTGGCTTTCAGAACTACAGCTGTTTTGCATTTTAGAAGGTAGGACATCATCTAATCGTTTCAGAGCTCTGATTTATGGTAACAGAATCAGAAAGCTGTTTTCATTACTTAAATTTTGAAGATCAAATGCTTTATTTAATCTGTTTTCACAAGTCTGGAAAAAACTGAGAATTAAAGTGGGGAAAAAGCATTATATCCTGATGGTGTGCATCTGTGAATGCTAACAGACGTCTGGAAAAAGAAGCAGCTCTGACGACAGTCTTTCAAATATTCATGGTTATGGAAGATTTGCTGGAGAATTGGAATTGGGGTGTGGGAGGGTTGTTGGGAGGAGAGCGAAATGCTCAGTTAAAAATGATTAAAAGAAATAAACCAGGTAATTACAGACTAGCAGCCTAACTTCAGTAGCAAGTAAGCTTATTGAGTTCATAAGACAGAATAAAATTAATACCACAAGAGATTCGGGATAATCAAAGTTTGCTTACATGAACTTGTAAACGGTAAATTAGGTCTGAAGAATTTAGTAGAGGGATTTTCTGGTGTCCACCCCCACCACCATGGGACTGGAAATTCCCATCCAAGACCTTTTGCTGGTCCATCAAATTTTCTGTCCTACCCTTGACCATTCCCGTGGCGGGCGAGACCAGGACATCCTGCCCTAAGGGGATTTGAGGCAAGAATGGCATGTACATAGAGCTGCACTGGAGACTTGTTGATCAAGTTAAGGTGCATGATAGTAAAAGTGAATGTGGCAACATGAATAGGAGTGGCTAATAGATTTAATTTTGGATGAGGTCCAGAGTCAAAGTTGGGACCATTGGATAATTATCAAAATTTGCAGATGACACAAAAAATGATTGTATTTGACTTTTGGAGGACACAGAAGGACAGCTTTGCCTGTTCTTGCACCTGGGATCATTGGTTTTTCAGAACTCAATAGCCATATCTTCCCTGAAGTGACAATCACGGTTGGATTGCCACTCTGCTCCTAGTTAGTCACCCTGAAATGCAGCATTAACTTTCTCAGCTAAGCTTCCAACGCGGGCTGGGTAAGAAAGGTGCAGTGCAGCTGGTCAGGAATCCTCTCAGTCGAGTGCAGCAGAGTCACCGGTAAGGAAGACATGCCCCTGTCTTTTTTTACAGTGCTAGCTGCCATTATGCAGGTAGCTTTGTAGTTTTCAGCCACTTTGAGAAGTCAGGGAGAAGGTAAGTGGGTAGGATGGGGTTGGTGAGGTCAGTGGTGGGGGAATTAGGGGGGTGTCTGGTGGTCAATATGGGGTGTTTGGACAGGGAGGGGAGTCAAGGGGGTGGGGGTAGTTAGGGTTGGGGTGGGGGGGCGTCAGTACTATAGTTACCCAGGAGTTAGAAGTGGTTTTAATTTTTACGACATTTTCTGTGTAAGTATTACTGTGAGTCAGTTGTAACCATCTGAAGTCTGCTATTTATATTGGATTTTCATATGGTTCCCATTGCAAGGCAATTGCCTAATGGAAGTTAGAAGTTTCCGGGCACTTACCGTGCAGTTGCCCAGTGTATCTTTGGGGTACCCCTACCCCTAGGTACAACGTCCCAGTGAATGGAAGTTATGGACAAAAGAAACCAGGAAGATTGGATGGTGAGGAATATGTGCCCATAAGTGACCCTGCCTTGAAAGAAGTGGACAGAATATCTCATAGTCTGCTAGTGTTCAAAACCCACCATGGCCTCCTTATTTTGCTAAACCTCCTCCAGCCTCACACAGAGATTTCCGTGCAGTCATGACAATGCAGGCTAGGGAAAGGAAAATATTCTGCATTCTTAGTTTGCATCAGTACAATTGATTGATTTTATTTGACGGTCACTGAGAAATACAATGTATCAAAAATGTTGTTTTTATATTTGCAGGGCATGATAATCAGGAAATCAATTATCGTAAGTATAAACCTGCAACATAAAACAACAGCAACTTGTACTCAGAGAGTGCGGTTAACATAGTAAAACATCTGAAGTCACTTCACAGGAACATTATAAGAGAAAAATTGACATCAAACCACACAGAGATATCAGGATAGGTAGATTATATGCAGCATCATAAAGGGGGAGAGAGACATGGAGAGGTTTAGGGAGAGAATTCCACAGGGCTGAGGCAGTTGAAGGCATGCTCAAGAGGCCAGAATTGGAAGGATGCAGAAATATTAGAGTGTGTAGGGCTGGCGTAGTTTTTGAGAGATAGGGAGGCTATGGTGGGATTTGAACACCAGGATAAGAATTTTAAATTTTCAGGCATTGCTAACCGGAAGCCAATGCAGATTAGTGAGGACTACAAATGTAATTTTGTTTAATTTCTAATTTCATGTCACTAGCCTTCTGAACATTCACCTGCTCCCCACCTCTACCCTGTGTCGATCGAACGCCACCTAAACAAACACACGTTGACTGTTTGACTAATTGTTCTAAAAACTCCTAATAGCTAGTCGGTGAAGGATGAAACCAGAGCCAGCCTTTACTCAGTTTAGATTTTTCAGAATGCAACATTACAAGTATATACCTCCTAACCAACCCCCATTCCTGTGTCAGTAAGTGTCTCTTTAAGACGATAAGACATAGGAGCAGAAGTAGCCCATTTGGCTCATCGAGTCTACTTTGCTATTTCATGTGATTATGGCTGATCTGATAATCCTCAACTCCACTTTCCTGCCTTTTCCCCATAACCCTTGATTCCCTTACTGTTTTAAAATCTGTCTATCTCGGCCTTGAATATACTGAACGACCCAGCATCCTGCGGTAAAGAATTCCACAGATTGACTACCCTCTGAGAGAAGAAATTCCTCCTCACCTCTGTTTTAAATGGGCGTCCCCTTACTTTGAGATTATGTCCTCTGGTCCTAGATTCTCCTACAAGGGGAAACAACCTCTCGGCACCTACCTTGTCAAGCCCCCTAAGAGTCTTCTATGTTTCAATAAGGTCGCCTGTCATTCCTCTAAACTCCAATGAGTACAGGCCCAACCTACTCAACCTCTCCTCATAAGAAAATCCCTGCATCCCTGGGACCAACCTAGTGAACCTTCTCTGGACTGCTTCTGATGCCAGTATGTCTTTCCTTAGATAAGGGGACCAAAACTGTTCACAGTATTCTAGGTGTGGTCTAACTAGTGCCTTGTATAGTTTTAGCAAGACTTCCCTATTTTTGTACTCCATTTCCTTTGAAATAAAGACCAACATCCCATTTGTCTTACCTATTACCTGCTGAACTTGTATGATTCATGCACGAGGACCCCCAAATCTCGCTGTGCTGCAGGTTTCTTCAGTCTTTCTCCATTTAAGTAATATTCAGCTCCTCTATTCTTCCTGCCAAAGTGTATAACCTCACATTTTCCCACATTATATACCATCTACGATGTTTTTGCCCACTCACTTAACCTGTCTAAATACCTCTGTAGACTCTTTGTGTCATCCTCATCACTTGCCTTCCCACCTATTTTTGTGTCATCCTCAAACTTGCTGATACTGCATTCATTTCCCTCATCTAAGTCATTAATATATATTGTAAATAATTGTGGCCCCAGCACTGATCCCTGTGACACTCCACTAGTTACAGGTTGCCATCCTGAAAATGTCACCCGTATCCTAACTCTCTGTCTTCTATTAGTTAGCCAGTCCTCTATCCATGTTAATATACAAGTCCCAACACCATGGGCTCTTATCTTATTAAGTAGCCTTATCTGTGGTACCTTTTCGAATGCCTTTTGGAAATCCAAATATATTGCATCTACTGGTTCCCCTTTACCTATCTTGCTTGTTACCTCCTCAAAGAATTCCAATAAATTTGTCAGGCATGATTTCCCCTTCATGAAGCTGTGCTGACTCTGCTTGATTATATTATGTATTTCTAAATGCTCTGCTATTGGACTCAAACATTTTCCTGATGACAGATGTTAAGCTAACTGGCCTATAGTTACCTGTTTTTGTCTCCCTCCCCTTTTTGAATAAGGATGTTACATTGGCAGTTTTCCAATCCTTTGGGACTTTTCCAGAACCTATGGATTCTTGGAAGATTACTACCACTGCATCCACTATCTCCGCAGCTATTTCATTTAATATCCTATATGCAACCCATCAGGTGCAGGTGACTTATTGGTCTTTAGCTCCATTAGTTTCCTTAATACTTTTTCTCATGTGCTGAAGCAAGAACCCAATCAATGCCCTGCAGCTGCATACATTTAACCACAATTGATAGACAGCTCAGCTACATTGGGACTTCGCTTAGCCTAAATAGCCAAGTGGTTATGGTACTGGGTTTGTAACCCCAAGATCAAGAGTTCAAATCTCACAATGGCAAACTATGAAACAATGTAACTTCATCTGAAACAGATGGAAAGAGGTTTACTCAAAAAAGAGTATCAAGAGTTCAAATCTCACAATGGCAAACTATGAAACAATGTAACTTCATCTGAAACAGATGGAAACAGGTTTACTCAAAAAAAAAGAGTATCAAGAGTTCAAATCTCACAAAGGCAAAACTATGAAACAATGTAACTTCACCTGAAACAAATAGAAATGGGTTTATACTTGAAAGAGTTACTTTGGGACTTCTATTCCACTTTCATGGCATCTTTCCTACAACCTGCTTTTTGAAACATGAATATTGTAATTAATTGTATATTGAGTTGCCAATCTCTCCTTGCTGTATTTTATTTTTATCCCATGAAATGTCACCAATTTAAAATAAGAGTAGAAAAAAAAGACGCTTGCAACTACTCATCACCGTGACACTGCATGGAGTAACACTTTGACTACCCTTCCTCCTGTGGCACTGTGTAGAGTGACTCTTCAACACTCATCCTCCTGTGATGCATCAACTGCTCTTCCCTCTGTGACTCTGAGTGGACTGTGATTTTAATTGCCCTTCCCCCTGTCACTCAGGGTGGGCTGTGATTTTAACTGCCCTTCCCCCTTTGAATCTGGCTGCAGTGACCTAACCAGCCTTCCCCCTGTGACTTGGTGGAGTGTGACCCATTCTGTGGAACAGTGTTTTGCAGTTTTCGGATATTCATTTCTCTATTTTGGTACAATCTCCTTTATGCTTTCAACAGTTGGAAATCTGCTGGAAACACCAGACTCAGTGAAAGCACTGAAAATGTTCAATCCCTGTGGTTTGAGAGCGAAAATTTCCAGTCGTTCAGAGAAAACTGAATTAAATGGAAATCTTGGTTCAAAACGGGAATCATGTGGCTCTTGATGGGTTTAATGGATTTATTAATGTCTAAACCCTGAATTAACCTGTTTTTAACCTTGAGTGAATCCCTCTAATTCTGCTGTTTCCTTTCCCAGCCTCTCTGACCTTGGATAAAGATACTGCCCATCTGGAACTTAAGTTGTCTGATGATCAGAAGAGTGTAAGATGGACTGGAACAAGTAGCAATCTCCCTGACATCAAGGAGAGATTTTCTAACATTCCCTGTGTGCTGGGATCAGAGGGATTCAAATCAGGAAGACATTACTGGGAGGTGGAGGTGACTGGGAATGGCGAGTGGAGTGTGGGAGTAGCTGCAGATTCAGTTGACAGGAAGGGACAGATTGAGCTGAAACCTGAGAAACATTTCTGGCTTATTGGATGGCAGGGAAACCATTTGGTGGTAAACTCCTCCCTCCCATCCGATCTTCCTCCCAGTAACATCCCTAGGAGGATTGGTGTTTACCTCAGTTACGAGTCTGGGGCAGTTTCATTTTACAATGCGAGCACAAAGTGTCACCTCTACACTTTCTCTGGGAACAAATTCACAGAAAAACTTTGTCCATTAATGCGTATTTTGGAAAATGTGTGTCTTAAAATATGTCCCAGATCAGTGAAACGTTTCTAACATCGAAGTATTTGAAGTTCACCATTTAATGCATAAAGGATGAAATTGGACACGTCAGGGATGCAAAACAGATACATTAGACACCCATTATGTGCTCTACCCCATATTAAGTTCCAGTAATTTGAGTAGAGTTGAATATCAAGTCTGTGATATAATGGGCAGGAATAATGCACTGCAGCAACTCACCAAGGCTCCTTTGACAGCACCTTCCAAACTTACGACCTCTACTACTGGAAGGACAAGGGCAGCAAATACATGGGAACAGCACCACCTGCAGGTTCTGACTTGGAATCATATTGCTGTTCCTTCACTGTCGCTTGGTCAAAATCCTGGAATTCCCTCCTTAACAGCACTGTGGATGTACTTATGCCACATGGACTGCAGCAGTCCAAGAAGATGACTCAGCACCACCTTTTCAAGGGCAATTAGGGATGGGCAGTAAAAATGCTGACCTAGCCAGCAATGCCCACATCCTGTGAACGAATATAAAAAAAATGATACAATGCTTTCTGCTTTGACTCTCTGCCATATCCACTTTCATCCTCATTTGGTCAAAGGAACCATTAAATGATAATCAATCTGTTTATTTCATAACAGATGATTAAATACAGAGCTTTATTCAGAACCTAGAAACAGGAGGATGTCGTTTAGCCCTGAAGCTTGTTCTGCCATTCAGTGAGATCTTGGCTGGTCTGCAGCCTAACTCCATGTATCCATTTTTGTCCCTTAATACCTTTCAATCCTATCAGTCTCAGATTTAAGGTATACAATTAATTTAGCACCAACTGCCATTTGTGGAAGAGAATTTTAAACTTCTACCACCCTTTGCATGCAGAAGTGTTTCCTAATTTCACTCCTGAATGGTCTGGCTCTAATTTTTTAGACTTTGGTTCGTAATCCCAGCTTGTCCAACTAATAGAAATAGTTTTCCCCAAATCTATCCCATATGTTCTGCATATTGGATTAAAAGCTGGATCAAACCTTCCCTTTATTATCTAAATTCCAGGGAATATAACTTTACTTTTCGTAATCCCTCCTCGTAATTCAAGCCTCGGAGTCCGGGTGTCATTCTGGTAATACTATGCAGCACTCCTTCTATGGCCAATATAGCATTCTTGAGATATAGTGCCTAGAACTGCTCTGAGTACTGCTGGTGTGATTCTACCTCCTCATGTTCTAGTTCTCTACATATAAAGACCAGCATTCAGTTTGTTTTCATGATTATTTTCTATACCTGTTCATGATATTTTAATATACTGTGTATCTGGACCCTCAAGCCTGTATGAGCCTTCAATGTTTTTAGCTTTTCACCATTTAGAAAATACCCTGTTCTGTTCATTTTTTGTCTAAATGGACGATGTAGCATTTCTGTACATTGAAATCCATATGCCATCCTCTTGCCCATTCACTTAATCTATCAATACCTCTTTGGAATTTTATGTTCCCATCTACTAGTTACAATGTCACCTATCTTATGTCAGCAGCAAATTTGGATATGTTAAAATAATAGGTGAATAGCTAAGGCCCCAACACAGACCATTATTGGACACAGCTAGTCACATCCTACAAATTAGATCATCTGCCCATATTGCTGCCCTCTGTCTCGTACAGGTCAGTCAATTTTTTAACCAGGTCAATATGTTGCCTTATCTTTCATGGACTACAACTTCAGCTAATCAACCCTTGTGTGACTTTATCAAATGTCTTCTGGCAGTCTGTATAAATAACATCCATAGGCACTCTTCTGTCTATTGCTTTTGGAATATATCTTTATTAGGATAGATCACCTGCCCTAATATCTCCTTAGTTAGTGATGAATGGTTCATCCTTCAAATAGAATCGCTTCCTCAATGGAATATATCTTTATTAGGATAGATCACCAGTCTTAATATCTCCTTAAGAGATATTGTTCGCTAACAATTCTGTGAAGCAACTTGGGATATTTTACCATGTTAAAGGCTCTATAAAAATGCAAGTTGCTGTTGCTCCTCTCATTCAGCTGCCAAATTTATAAACTTTTCACTTCTTGCAATTTTTTGAAAACCAAAATACCCATTTTGTTGACTGTTGTTCTAAAAGTAAAGGCAAAGGAAGAAAAATGAAAGAGTCAATGAGAGAAAAAAATGGATAAGATTCGCTTCAGGAGGTCCCTAAGTGTTCCATTGCCAATGAGCAATGTCTGTAATAGTTATTGTTTGGAACATATAAGCTACAAGTTTCCTTACTTAATAAGCAAATAAGGGAATGGCTACACTGTTTATGGTTGTGTTGAGAGCAATAGAGATGGGCACAGAGACACATGATTGCTCTTCAGAATAGTGCTATGGGACCTTTCATGCCCAACTGAACAGGCAGAAAGGACCTTGTTTTAACATCTAATCTGAAAAAACAACATCTCTGAAAATACAGCATTCCTCACCACTGCACTGAACCATTAAACTGGATGATACCATCAAGGCAAGTTAGAGTTTGCTCAAATGGACATTTTGATTCTGAGGTGACTGTAACACCAGTCAAGACAAGCTGCAAGACTAATACCTGATTCTGTATTAAGGTTTTCCAAATTGTTTCCACCTGCTGACAAAATACATCAAACCATCATTCCAATCAGCGAAGTTCATAGTACACAAACTCCACCCATAATAAATAAGGATCAGGCATATTAGGGTCATAAACTGCTCAATGTTACTGGTGTAATAACCTGACTGTGCTCTCTCTCCAATAGTGCTAACCTGCAATAGAATTTTGATATACCCTTTGAACAATTGGAAATGGCTAACCCATTCATTGTATTTACACAGAATGCCTGCCATTCAATGTAATGCAGAGAATGATGGAAACTAATGCCAGGTGTAAGTGTAACATGGTGCAAAGTTGAGGGGAGGCAGGGAAATACTTTCCATATTAAATATTTACTCCATCCACCACCAACACACTGTGGCAGCAGTAAGTACCATATACTGCATTGTAGCAACTCACCAAGACTTTTTTGACAGCACCTTCCAAATTCAGAAGGTGTCAGGGAGGGAGTTGCAAAGGTTTGACCCAGCCACAGTGAAGGAACAGGCATAGATTTCCAAGTCCTTGAGATTGCAGAGCAGAGAAATAATTGTGCAATAGCTAGAGAGTTCAAGGTGTTGGAGAAGGACATTAGAGATTGGAGGAAGCTCTTTACACATTTTAGGTGGATGCCTAAGGCTTAATGTACAAACAGAGGAAAGCCTAGCATGTGGCTGCAGTTGGAAGATGAAGGTGCAAGATACACCAATGAAAATTGCCAGAATGGACTCTCAGTTTCCCAAGGATCTATCTAACTCTTCATCCTAAAAGAAGAAAGAGAATTAGGCATTGCAGATTTTTAAAGCCAGCCCTGGATGGTGTACGAGGTTTATAAAGAGAAACAATTTAGTGCTGCGACAGAAGACCAAGATTTCACCACATCTTCCAGCAGAACTTGATAACAGGCTTAGTGCATTTCAGTGGTTTATAATCAAACTTCGACATAAGAATGGATACAGATTGTCTTGTATAGAGAACATCAGTGACACTCCCATGATTTAAAAAAAATTTTTCACGGAGCATGGGCATCACTGATTAGGCCAGCATTTTTATTGCCCATCCCTAATTGCGCTCGAGAATGTGGTGATGAGCTGCCTTCTTGAAACCCTGCAGTCCATGTAGTGTAGGTATACCCACACTGTTGTATGGGAGGGAGTTCCAGGGTTTTGACCCAACAAAAGTGAAGGAACAACGATGTAGTTCTTAGTTATGATGGTGTGTGGCTTGGAGGGAAACTTGTTGGTGTTTCCATTCATCTGCTGCCTTTGTCCTTCTAGGTGGTAGAAGTCATGGATTTAGAAGGTGCTGTCGAAGGAAGTGAAGACAACTGACCATGAAGAGTAGATTCACCATTGTGCTGTTGTGTATTTCCCGACAGGACAAAACTTATGGCAATGGTGATGCAAGTAAAGTAATGATGATATTCATCAGTAAAGTAATGGAAGGGGCCATCTTCAGTGCTATCAAGTGGCACTTGTTTAGCAATAACCTGCTCACTGACACCCAGTTTGGGTTCCGCCATTGACCAGAAACTGAACTGGACTAGCCATATAAATACTATGGCTACAAGAGTGGGTCAGAGGCTAGGAATCGTGCGACGAGTAACTCACCTCCTGTCTCCCCAAAGCTGTCCACCATCTACAAGTCAGAAGTGTGATGGAATACTCTCCACTTGCCTGGATGAATGCAGCTCACATAACACTCAAGAAGCTTGACACCAACCAGGACAAAGCAGCCCGCTTGATTGGCATCCCGTTCACAAACATTCACTCCCTTCACCACCGACGCACAATGGCAGCAGTGTGTACCATTTACAAGATTCACTGCAGGAATTCACCAAGGGCCCTTAGACAGCACCTTCCAAACCCATGCCCACTACCAACTAGAAGGGCAAGATAGATGGGAACACCACTGTCTGGAAGTTCCCCTTCAAGTCACTCACCATGCTGACTGGGAAATATATCGTTGTTCCTTCACTTTCACTGAGTCAAAATCCTAGAACTCCCTTCCTAAAAGCACTGTGGGTGTTCCTACACTACATGGACTTCAGTGGCTCAAGAAGGCAGCTCACCACCACCATCCCATGAGCAACTAGGGATGGGCAATAAATGCTGGCCTAGCCAGCAGAGCCCACATCCCATGAATGAATAAAAAAAACCCATCTAGTTATCTAATGACCTTTTGGAAAGTGCATCTGCCACCCTTACCTGGGCTGGTCTACATGTAACTCCAAACCCTCAGCAATGTGGTTTCTTCTTCACAATTCTCTGAAATTGCCTTGTAAGCCACTTAGTTTTATTGAAGCTGGTAGCTGACCACAGTCCTGGAGCAACAGAGATAGGCAATAATGAAAAAGACTTGCCTTTCAGAACAACCCAATGTGCTTACCGTCAATGACGTAGCTTTGTTGTAAGAGATCAGGCAGCCAATTGACGAACAGCAAGCTCCCACACAGAACAATGTGATCATCTGTTCTTGTGATGTTAATGGAGGGTTAAACATTGGCCAGGACACCAGGGAGAACTCCCCTGCTCTTTTTTGAAATGGTGCTGTGGGATCTTTCATGTCTACCTGAGAGGGGCCTTGCTTTATCATCTCATCCGACAGACAGCACCTCTGACAGTGCAGCACTCCCTCAGTACTGCACTGGAGTGTCTGCTGAAGTTTATATTTAAGTCCCAGAGTGGGACTTTAACCCACCACCTTGTGACTCAGGGATGAGAGTGATACTAACTGAGGCAGTGCTGACAGCATAAAGCTTCCCAACAATGTCCACACGCCATGAATGAATTAAAAAAAGCCTTCTCTTGGAGAATATTTAATTATTGGTTATTGTAATTAATATGGTTACTGCAATTAATATGGTGTTTGTAATTAATATGATTGTAATGAATAATTATAGTAACTAATGATTATAGTAATTAATATGATTGTAATTAATGATTATTGTAATTAATATGATGATTGTAACTAATATAATGATTGTAATTAATATGATGAAAGTAACTAATATGATTCTAATTAATATGATTGTAATTAATATGATTTGTAACTAATATGATTATAAATATAATGATTGTAATTAATATTATTGTAATTATTTTGATGATTGTAATGAATATTATTGTAACTAATATGATGATTGTAATGAATATGATTTCTAATTCTGTTACAATGGGACCTTCACAAAGTATCACAGTGGAGACTGACCCAGTGGATAATGGAGATCAGCAGCTGTTGGAAGTAGTGTGTTTGTACAATTAATGCAGAAGAAGTAATGAAGGAGCCTGGGCTAATAATGTGGAGAATGTGAATTTAATTCCCACTGCGACAGTTTAATCAAATCTAGAAACAAAAAGCTATCAGTAAAAGTGGCAATGAAGCTATCATATTGTTTTATAAACACATTCACAATTCCCTTTAGGGAAGGAAACTGGATGTTCTTCCTCAGTCTAACCTATATGTGACTCCAGTCCCACACCAATGTGCTTGACTCTTCACTGCCCACTGAAGTGGCCTTGCAAGCCATCCTGTCGCATCAAATGACAAGAAGAATGCCCAGCACCACTTTCTCAGGGCGGTGAGAGTTGGGCAATACATGCTGCCATGCCAGCGATGCAGACATCCCAATATTGGATGAGCAAGTTAAAAATGAAGATAATAACCCCAGAGTATGGTACAGATTTATTCAAGATGGGAAGAAGATAAAAGGCAAATGAGAGAAGTAGCTGTGTCATTGGTTGATGTCTCCAGCAAGGCTTTGATCAGTTCAAGATCTTGTGAATATTGAATAGTTGGATAACAGGAAGGCAGATCATGGAGGTCCCAGTGTAGATTCATAACATTTGAAAAAGAGGAGCCAATGTTAGGAAATACAGTAAAATTAATTATCAGCAATTAATTAGTTATAAACAATTGGACAGCTTAAGAATAGAATTCTTTCATGTCTGTGATCAATCCTGCTCCTTATATCATTTATTAAGAGAATGTTGATTATTTTAAATCCCTTCTGATATCAATTTAAATGACAATCTTCCCATTATCATTCTGTTCTATGTATTGAGATTTTCATCAAGCTATCTCTTGGTAGTTACAGTTCATTATCAAATGGCTTGACATAATGCAATTCTTATTCTCTCATTAATCACAAATCAAAGTTGGGGATTATACAGCTTCTATTTTTTCCATATATGTTTCTGCAATTTTTTCACTGTCTGCAAGTTTTACTCCATGAAAATATAAAACCCTGTGTATCTGCATGAGGGATTACATTGAAAACCCCCAATGAACATACGAATATACACAGTATATACAGAGGCAGTCAGCAGGGGGGGCACAGGAATCCCAGGGCTGTAAATGTATCTGTTGGGTATGAGATCTCACTGGAGTTGGGTTTATTAACTTTACTACAACATATTTCCAGACATTTATTGCTGTTGTCCCACCCAGTCCTAGAGGGGGAAAGGACAGCATCTGACCCACTGTCCCACCCAGTCCCAGAGGGGGTAAGGACAGTGTCTGACCCACAGTCCCAGAGGGGGAAAGGACAGCATCTGACCCACTGTCCCACCCAGTCCCAGAGGGGGTAAGGACAGTGTCTGACCCACAGTCCCAGAGGGGGAAAGGACAGCATCTGACCCACTGTCCCACCCAGTCCCAGAGGGGGAACAGACCGTCTCTGACACACTGTCCCACTCAGTCCCAGAGAGAGAAAGGACAGCGTCTGACCCACTTTCCTACTTTTAAAAACTCCCATTTCTTGGTGGGAAGTGGTTGTGGCCACGAGAGTCTGTGACTGATGATGAACAGGGCTTTTTCCCTCATGTCTCTCCTTCCACTGTGACTTCCCAGACTTTCTGACTCACTCTCTCCTGGTCCCTCTCTGAGTTTGGAGAGTTCAACACAGGCTCTCCCCGATTATGGGACTGTCTGAGATCCCTAACCCCATCCCCCCTTCACCCCCTGACAGTAATTCACTGGGCCTCCCCCTCCCATCGTTCTGTCACTTGCTGAATGTTTTATGTTAATTGAAACCCCTTCCTGACGGATTATTTCTTTTCCAGTCATTTTGGATTTTACAATGAGAACGAGACGGTGGTGGATATGAGAGAGCAGCTGGTGAGCTGTTGAGCGCTCATGGCAATGAGCTATGGGGAGGGATGTGGAGGGACATAATGGTGAATGGGGATCCCTAGGGATTTCCTCTCAGTACATGAGATCCTACCCACATTTCTTCCAGAATATTCCTGGGCCATGGGAGCCTTTTTAGCAGATTTTCCAAGTTTCCCTCCCCCTCTGCTATTCCACAGTAACCATTTACACCTCCTCGAGACCCATTTTTTGTTCCTTTACTTGTCTCATCACCATCTCCCTTTGCCTTGCCTGATCACCCCTTTTCTCATTTTAATCATTGCTGCCCTTGGCCCCATCATAGACCCTCCCTTTCATTATTCCCCCATTCCCCCGGCTCCATATTTCAGATAAAGTTGTTTCATCTGTAACAGTTCTTCCAGAACAATTCTTCCTGGAAAAACTCAGCAGGTCTGGCAGGATTGGCGGAGAAGAAAAGAGTTGACGTTTCGAGTCCTCATGACCCTTCCACAGAACTGAGCAAATATAAGGAGAGGGCTGAAATATAAGTTGGTTTAAGGTTTGGGGTGGTGGGGGGATGGGGTAGTGGTGCTGGAGAGAAGTTGGGGGGGGCGGGGTGTGGTTGTAGGAACAAGCAAGCAGTGATAGGAGCAGATAATCAAAAGATGTCACAGACAAAAGAACACAGAGGTGTTGAAGGTGGTGATATTATCTAAACAAATGTGCTAATTAAGAATGGATGGTAGAGCACTCAAGGTACAGCTCTAGTGGGGGCGGGTTGGAAAGACTAACGGGGCATAAATGATTTAAAAATAATGGAAATAGATGGGAAAAGAAAAATCTATATAAATTATTGGAAAAAACAAAAGGAAGGGGGAAGAAACTGAAAGGGGGTGGGGATGGAGGAGGGAGTTCAAGATCTAAAGTTGTTGAATTCAATATTCAGTCTGGAAGGCTGTAAAGTGCCTAGTCGGAAGATGAGGTGCTGTTCCTCCAGTTTGCGTTGGGCTTCACTGGAACAATGCAGCAAGCCAAGGACAGACATGTGAGCAAGAGAGCAGGGTGGAGTGTTAAAATGGCAAGTGACAGGAAGGTTTGGGTCATTCTTGTGGACAGACCACAGATGTTCTGCAAAGCGGTCGCCCAGTTTACGTTTGGTCTCTCCGATGTAGAGGAGACCACATTGGGAGCAACCAATGCAGTAGACTAAGTTGGGGGAAATGCAAGTGAAATGCTGCTTCACTTGAAAGGAGTGTTTGGGCCCTTGGACGGTGAGGAGAGAGGAAGTGAAGGGGCAGGTGTTGCATCTTTTGCGTGGGCATGGGGAGGTGCCATAGGTGGGGTTTGAGGAGTGGGGGGTGATGGAGGAGTGGACCAGGGTGTCCCGGAGGGAACGATCCATACGGAATGCCACCATGGAGGGTGAAGGGAAGATCTGTTTGGTGGTGGCATCATGCTGGAGTTGGCGGAAATGGTGGAGGATGATCCTTTGAATGCGGAGGCTGGTGGGGTGATAAGTGAGGACAAGGGGGACCCTATCATGTTTCTGGGAGGGAGGAGAAGGCGTGAGAGCGGATGCGCAGGAGATGGGCCGGACACGGTTGAGGGCCCTGTCAACGACCGTGGGTGGAAAATCTTGGTTAAGGAAGAAGGAGGACATATCAGAGGAACTGCTTTTGAAGGTAGCGTCATTGGAACAGATGCAATGGAGGTGAAGGAACTGAGAGAATGGGATGGAGTCCTTACAGGAAGTGGGTGTGAGGAGCTGTAGTCAAAGTAGCTGTGGGATTCGGTAGGCTTGTAATGGATATTGGTGGACAGTCTATCACCAGAGATTGAGACAGAGAGGTTAAGGAAGGGAAGGGAAATGTCAGAGATGGACCATGTGAAAATGATAGAGGGGTGGAGATTGGAAGCAAAATTAATAAATTTTTCCAGGTCCCGACGAGAACATGAAGCAGCATCAAAGTAATCATCGATGTACCGGAGAAAGAGTTGTGGAAGGGGGCCGGAGTAGGACTGGAACAAGGAATGTTCCACATACCCCATAAAGAAACAGAATTCTATTTTTGTTTTGGATTTCCAGCATCCGCAGTTTTTTTGTTTTTAGTTCTTCCAGAAGGTCATTGAACTGAAAGATTATTTCTGTTTCTCTCTCCACCTATCCTGCCCGTTGTTTCCAACATTTTCTGTTTTATTTGCGATTTCCAGCATGTGCAGTGTTTTGCTTTTGGTTTTATGCAGTTGTTCAGCGCCTTAGTCCCTTTGGGTTAGGAGGGAGGGGTGTGGCCTCTGTGTCACTCTTTTGTATGTCTTAGGAGGATGAGAGAAGGTCCTGAAGGTTGGATAACTGGGGGCATTGGTGAATGGTTAGAACGTGTGCATGAAAGTAAAATTAGATGGTGCAACACCACCACCGCCTGGCTGAGAATGGCATTGCAGGAATAAAATTGGATTTTTCTCCAAAAGTGGTACAACAGCCCCACCTAATGCCCCCTGATGATTTGCAACATCATGGTTCCCTGTTCAATTCTTAACCTGCGGGCAACAGATTGTACTGTATAAATATAGTTTACTTAGTACAACAGCGGTACGTGTCAGTAAAACAGTAAACCCCAAACCACAAGCTGTCTACAAACTTATTTTTAACCCAGTAATTTCTAAGAATCTTTTTCTGTAATTTAGTAAGGAGAGGGAGCCATTCGAACCCTCGAGTTTGTTTCGCCATTCAATTTGATTAGTCAACTTCTAGTACCTTAGTCATTACTTCACTAATGGTAGGTCTCCTGGGTTACTCAGTATTGACATTTTTTAATTTCAACAGCTTTAAAATTAAAACGTCCTGTTTTTCATGGAGCAACACCGCCATCTGCTGGCTGGAAGCGATATTCCACAAATTTATGTTCGTGCTGCATTACCGGTTCTGGGCACCTGGTAGTGCTATTGTGCGGTCATTTTTTGTTGATTTACTAATCTGTTGACTGGTTTTCTAACTTGTCAGCGCAAGGCGCATTACTGTTTGAGCCAGCGAATGGCACCATTATTTTGTGTAGATACGTGTTGTCAGCTAATTGGAAACGTGGTATGGAATGGTCCAACTACTTGGAGCATTCCATAGTAGTATGGCCAGACCCATCCTTCACAACTCCGGGGACAGGTGGTGACACTTGGTGTTTGCATACTGAGGGTCTACGCACCGCTTGATGCAGCCACACACAAAGGTGGCCATCAGTATGAGGGTGATGTTGGGCACATTTTCTCCCTTTATCTAGAGGCTTGTACATCGTGTCCCTGCGGACACGATCCATTTTCGACCTCCAGATAAAGCAGAAGATGGCTCG
Source organism: Carcharodon carcharias (assembly GCF_017639515.1). NCBI lineage: Eukaryota > Metazoa > Chordata > Chondrichthyes > Lamniformes > Lamnidae > Carcharodon > Carcharodon carcharias. Next base: position 106,378,966 of record NC_054485.1, read on the forward strand.
TGTGATCGCCATCGCGCAGGAGTGTGGAATGGGCCAGACCTGCGCCACGTACAGCAACAGCGAGAGTGCCTCACACCTGATGACCAGGTTCTTACCCGCAATGGAGAGGGAGCGTCGCTCCCACACGCCCAGTTTCCTTTTCACCATAGACACTCGCTCCTTCCAGTTTCTAACGCATGCCCTGGTCCCTCCGAACCATATCCCCAGCACCTTCAGGCCGTCAGCCCTGACAGTGAAGGGGACAAAGGATCAGTCAGCCCAGTTCCCAAAGAACATGGCCTCGTTCTTCCCACGATTTACCTTGGCTCCTGAGGCCAGTTCGAACTGGTCGCAGATGTGGATCAGTCTGCATACCGACAGCGGATCCGAGCAGAAGACGGCGACATCGTCCATGTACAGGGAGACTTTGACCTGAGTGCCTCCACTACCTGGGATCATCACTCCTCTTATGCCCGGATTCTTCCTGATGGACTCAGCAAAGGGTTCTATGCAACACACGAAAAGAACAGGCGAGAGAGGGCAGCCCTGCCTGACTCCAGATTTAATCTGGAAGCTATCTGATTCCCACCCATTGATCGAGACTGCACTACTGATGTTAGTGTAGAGCAGTTGGATCCAATTGCGAATTCCCTCCCCAAATCCCATTTTGGAGAGCACATCCACCGTGTAGGTGTGCGATATTCTGTCAAAGGCCTTCTCCTGATCCAGGCTGATGAGGCAGGTGTCCACACCCCTGTCCTGTACATAGGCAATTGTATCCCTGAGCAGCGCGAGGCTGTCAGAGATCTTCCTGCCCTGCACAGTGCAGGTCTGGTCAGGGTGAATCACCAATTCCAGAGCGGATTTGACCCGATTAGCGATGAAATTGGACAGAATTTTATGTCCACATTCAACAGCGAAATGGGTCGCCAATTTCTAATTTCCTCCCTTTCTCCCTTGTGCTTGTAGATGAGGGTGATAATGCCTTTCCTCATGGATCCTGACATACTGCCGGCCAGGAGCATACTGTCGTACACTTCTAGCAGGTCTGGGCCAATCCAGTCCCACAGAGCCGAATACAACTCCGCCGGCAAGCCATCGCTTCCGGGAGCCTTACTCTTCTCGAAGGACTCAAGGGCCTCAGTCAGTTCGTCAGGAGTTAGCGCTTTGTCCAGACTCTCCCGTGTACTGTCGTCTAAGACCTCCGTGATAGAGGACAGGAAGGACTGGGAGGCGGTGCTGTCTGTGGGCTTCACGTCATATAATCCGGCATAAAAGGATTTGCTGATCCTCAAAATGTCGGACTGTGATGACTTTACTGAGCCGTCTTCTTCCTTCAGGCTGCTGATCACAGAGCTCTCTCTGTGTACCTTTTGGAAGAAGAAACGTGAGCATGTCTCATCCTGCTCCACGGAGCGGACTCTGGAACGGAAGATGATCTTGGAGGCCTCCGAGGCAAAGAGTGAGGCTTGCTGGCTCTTCACCTCTTGGAGTTCCTCCTTGATATCGACCCCCATCGACTGCAGCCGGAGCAGATTCTGCATGTTTTTCTGGAGTCGGGACATTTCCCTCTGTTTCTTTCTAGCTTTCTGGACACCCTTGAGGATGAAAAACTTCTTGATGTTTCCCTTGATCGCTTCCCACCAGTGTGTCAGTGACTCAAAGTGGGGTTTCATGGTTCTCCAACCTTTGTAATTCCTCTTGAGCTCCTCAATGTTCTCTGGGGTCAGCAGTTGCACTGACCCTGTCCCCTTGCCAACCCTCTGGTCTTCTTGTAAGTAACAACCAGCCAGTAGGAGGCAGTGGTCAGAGAAAAACATTGGCTTGATATTGGTAGATCTGACTGTGAAAGCTCAGGACACAATGAGGAAGTCTATCCTGGAACAGATGGACTTGTCTAGCCACAACCAGGTGTATCTACGCTGTGTCCATCTGCACAGTTATTAAAGACGTTGTGCAGCTTGGCATCCTTTACTGTTTCTGTCTAGCTTCCCATTTCACCCTTTTCATCATCCAGGGCCCCAAGCTCTCCTTCTAATTGAAGCAGTGATTTATTGTACTTCCTTCAAGTTGCTATATTGTATTTGCTGCTCATGTTGTGGTCTCTCTAAACGTAGATTGCTAAATGCAGAACACCTCAGTTCAGTCTGCTAGCATGACCCCAAGGTCCCAATCACCTGTCCATTTAATTCTCTATCCCAATCTCACAGTAACTGGTTTCCTCTACATTGGAGAGACCAAATGCAGGCTGGGTGACTGCTTTGCAGAACTGCTTCGGTCTGTCCGCAAGCATGACCCAGATCTCCCTGTCGCTTGCCATTTCAACACTCCACCCTGCTCTCATGCCCACATGTCCATCCTTGACCTGCTGTAATGTTCCAGTGAAGCTCAACGCAAACTGGAGGAACAGCACCTCATCTTCCAACTAGGCACTTTACAGCCTTCCAGACTGAATATTGAGTTCAACAACTTCAGACCATGAACTCTCTCCTCCATCCCCACCCACTTTTTAAAAAATTCTTTTATATATATATATATTCCTTAAGTTATTACTTATTTGCCTATTTTGATACTTTTTATCCCTTTTTAAATCCCTTTTCTAATCCTTTTCCCTGAACCTCCTCCCCCTCCGCTCCCCCCCACACCCCATGGGCCATCTGTAGCTTGTTCCATGTTGTGCTTTCACCGAGTGCTGACTCTTGTTCTGCTATTATCACATTCTGCTTCCTTACCTTCATGTCACTACTGCACCTTCTTTAGTCTTCACCCACACACCCTTTGTCTTGTGCCTATGACATCTTTGTCAATCCTTAGCCCCCACCTATCGCTGGCCCCACCCTCTCTTAAATAGTATAAACTTCATCCCGTTTTTACTTCCCTTCAGCTCTGAGGAGTCATACAGACTGGAAACGTTAACTCTGTTTCTCTCCCCACAGATGCTGCCAGACCTGCTGAATTTTTCCAGCATTTTCTGTTTTTATTACAGGTTTCCAGCATTCGCAGTAGTTTGCTTTCTCTCACTAACTTTTCTGTGTTTGGCCAGCTGTACTGTTCCAATGAAGTTCAACAAAAGCTTGAGGGGCGGCACCTCATCTTTTGATTCGGCATTTTACAACCCACAGACTCAGCATCGAGTTCAACAATTTCAGATGATAATTGCTGTCCCTGGTTCTTTGCACAGAGGCTGTTGGTGACGATTCTGCCATTCACATTTGCATCCAGCTGCATTTTTGTTTCTCCACATGATTTAATCTCTCCCGACCTCCCCCTATCGCAGATCTTCCCTTTCATTCTTCTCCCCTTTCCCCACTCCTCTACATGCTTAAAATCTCTCACCTTTTCCCAATTCTGATAACAGTCACAGACATGAAACGTTAACTCTGGTTCTCTCTTCACAGAAGCTGCCTGTCCTGCTGATTATTTGCAGCACTTTCTGTTTTTATTTCGGATTTCCAGCATCCGCGGTGTTTTGCTTTTGCGACACTTCCATCTGCTGGACGTTATCTGAACTGCAGGTTAACGGGCCGCAGTACCGTTTTCCGTCAGCCAGTGGCGATGCTGTACCATGCAAAAATCATTATACAGCGTTTTAGCGTTGTCTATGGGATAATTTATTGACCGCAGTACCGCTCACCGCCAGCCGGTGGCGATGCTGTACCATGTAAAAATCATTATACAGCGTATTAGCGTTGCCTATGGGATAATTTATTGACCGCAGTACCGCTCACCGCCAGCAGGTGGTAATATTACACTGACTAGTTTTCAATTGGGATTAAAAGAAGTTACTAGAAACAGATCGCTGCACTGATCTTCGATCTTAATGCCAACTTCCAGCACTATTCCCACATCCCTTGATAGATTTAATATGTAAAAGTCTATCAATCTGAACCTCACAGTCCTCTGGGGCAGAGAATTGCAAAGATTCACCACCCTCTGAGTGAAGAAATTGCCCCTTACCTCAGTCCTAAATGGCTGGCCCCTTACTCTGGGGCTGTACCTCCTGGTTCCTCATGAGCACTGAGGAGAGCCAGCTCGACCTCACCACCACCTCTCTCAACCCCTCCTCTTCATCTGTGCTGTAAAACTGCTTGTCCAACATACACTAAGATAAAAGCAAAAAACTGCGGATGCTGGAAATCCAAAACAAAAACAAAAATACCTGGAAAAACTCAGCAGGTCTGGCAGCATCTGCGGAGAAGAGCACAGTTAACGTTTCGAGTCTGAAGCAACTTTCAACAGAACTAAGTAAAAATAGAAGAGAGGTGAAATATAAGCTGGTTTTGGGGGGGGGGGGGGGGGGGGGGGGGGGGAGTGGTGTGGGACAGGTACAGCTGGATAAAGGGCCAGTGATAGATGGAGATAACCAAAAGATGTCACAGACAAAAGGACAAAGAGGTGTTGAAGGTGATGATATTATCTAAGGAATGTGCTAATTAAGGGTTGAAATCAGGACGAGCAAGGTACAGATAACCCTAGTGGGGGTGGGGTGGGGGGAAGGGATGGAAATAGGCTAAAAGGTAGAGATAAAACAATGGATGGAAATACATTTAAAAATAATGGAAATAGGTGGGAAAAGAAAAATCTATATAAATTATTGGAAAAAAAGGAGGGAAAATCGGAAAGGGGGTGGGGATGGAGGAGAGAGTTCATGATCTAAAATTGTTGAACTCAATATTCAGTCTGGAAGGCTGTAAAGTGCCTAGTCGGAAGATGAGGTGCTGTTCCTCCAGTTTGCATTGAGCTTCACTGGAACAATGCAGCAAGCCAAGAACAGACATGTGAGCAAGAGAGCAGGGTGGAGTGTTAAAATGGCAAGCGACAGGGAGGTCTGGGTCATGCTTGCAGACAGACTGAAGGTGTTCTACAAAGAGGTCACCCAGTCTGCGTTTGGTCTCTCCAATGTAGAGGAAACCACATTGGGAGCAGCGAATGCAGTAGACTAAATTGAGGGAAGTGCAAGTGAAATGCTGCTTCACTCGAAAGGAGTGTTTGGGTCCTTGGACAGTGAGGAGGGGGGAAGTAAAGGGGCAGGTGTTGCACCTTCTGTTGTTGCATGGGAAGGTGCCGTAGGAGGGGGTTGAGGTGTAGGGGATGATGGAGGAGTGGACAAGGGTGTCCCAGAGGGAATGATCCCTGCGGAATGCCGCTGGGGGCGGGGGGGCGGGTGGTGTTGGGTGAAGGGAAGATGTGTTTGGTGGTGGCATCATGCTGTAGTTGGCGGAAATGGTGGAGGATGATCCTTTGAATGCGGAGGCTGGTGGGGTGATAAGTGAGGACAAGGGGGACCCTATCATGTTTCTGGGAGGGAGGAGAAGGCGTGAGGGTGGATGCGCAGGAGATGGGCCGGACACGGTTGAGGGTCCTGTCAACGACCGTGGTTGGAAAACCTCAGTTAAACAAGAAAGAATACATGTCAGAGGAACTGTTTTTGAAAGTGGCATTATCAGAACAAATGCAACAGAGGCAAAGGAACTGAGAGAATGGAATGGAGTCCTTACAGGAAGCGGGGTGTGAGGAGCTGCAGTCGAGGTAGCTGTAGGAAAGAGAGAGAGAGAGACATTCAGACAGATCATCACTGAAAGAGACTGATAGAGTGACACCCTCATAGAGACACTGAAAAGGACAGATAGACAGAAACATACACAGAGTGTGAGAATGGATGTTTTTTTAATATTGCATTATTCTGTAAAGAAAGCTGGGTGTTTGTGCCTGTATGTATGTGTGTGTCTGTCTCTGTGTGTCTGTGTGTGTGTGTCTGTGTATCAGTGTGTGTGTGTGTGTGTCTGTGTGTGTGTGTGTATCTGCGTGTGTGTGTGTCTGCGTGTGTGTGTGTGTGTGTGTGTGTGTCTGCGTGTCTGTGTGTCTACGTGTGTGTGTGTGTCTGCGTGTGTGTGTGTGTGTGTGTGTGTGTGTGTGTGTCTGCGTGTCTGTGTGTCTACGTGTGTGTGTGTGTGTGTATGTGTGTGTGTGTGTATCTGCGTGTGTGTGTGTGTGTGTGTGTGTGTGTCTGCGTGTCTGTGTGTCTACGTGTGTGTGTGTGTGTGTATGTGTGTATGTGTGTGTGAGTTAATTAAGCTGGGCAAGAGTGTGATAGGAGTCAAATTGCCTGGAGGTTTGGAAACATGAAAGGGATAGAGATGTTATAAAAACAAAAAAACTGCGGATGCTGGAAATCCAAAACAAAAACAGAATTACCTGGAAAAACTCAGCAGGTCTGGCAGCATCGGCGGAGGCCTATAGTAAACCCCCAACATTGTGACTGCATCCTTCCTATTCCGGAGCTCTACCCATATTGCCTCGCTGCATGAGCCCACTGAGGTGTCCTCCTGTCGTACAGCTGTGATATTCCCCTTAACCAGCAGTGCAACTTCCCCACCTCTTCTACATCCTGTCGAAGGGTCATGAGGACTCGAAACGTCAACTCTTTTCTTCTCCGCCGATGCTGCCAGACCTGCTGAGTTTTTCCATAGAGATGTTATGTTTCAGGTACAGGTAAATAGCTTAGATCTAATATTTGCATTTTTAGATAAATTGAGAGACTGTTTGAATTTCTAGGGGGTGTCATAGAGTTATAGAGGTCTGCAGCACAGAAAAACGCCATATGGCCCATCAAGTACTTGGGACTATGAAGTTATTGCTATTACAGAGAATTGGTTGAAGGATGGACAGGATTGACAGATAAACGTTCCAGGATTTAGATGTTTCAGGCAGGATAGCGAGGGATGTAGAAGAGGTGGGGAAGTTGCTCTGCTGGTTAAGGGGAATATCACAGCTGTACGACAGGAGGACACCTCAGTGGGCTCATGCAGCGAGGCAATATGGGTAGAGCTCCGGAATAGGAAGGATGCAGTCACAATGTTGGGGGTTTACTATAGGCCTCCCAATTGCCAGTGGGAGATTGAAGAACAGTTATGTAGGCAGATTTTGGAAAGATGTAAAAGCAATAGGGTTGTTGTGGTGGGTGATTTTAACTTTTCCTATACTGGCTGGGAATCACTTAGTGCTAGGGGTTTGGATAGGGCAGAATTTGTAAGGTGCATCCAAGAGGGCTTCCTGAGACAATATGTAGATAGTCCAATTAGGGAGGGGCAATACTGGACCTGGTATTAGGGAATGAACCCGGCCAGTTGGTCGAAGTTTCAGTAGGGGAGCATTTCGGGAAAAGTGACCATAATTCAGTAAGTTTCAAGGTACTGGTGGAGAAGGATAACAGGAGTCCTCGGGTTAAGGTGCTTAATTGGGGGAAGGCTAATTATAACAATATTAGGCAGGAACTGAGGAGTCTAGACTGGAGGTGGATGTTTGAGGGCAAATCAACAACTGACATGTGGGGGGCTTTCAAACGTCAGTTGATAAGAATTCAGGACTGGCATGTTCCTGATAGGATGAAGGATAAGTATGGCAAGTTTCAGGAATCTTGGATAACGAAGGATATTGCGAGATTAGTCAAAAAGAAAAGGGAAACATTCGTAAGGGCTAGAAGGCTGGGAACAGATAAAGCCTGTGGAGAATATAAAGAAAGCAGGAAGAAACTTAAGCAAGGAGTCAGGAGGGCTAAAAGGGGTCATGAAAAGTCACTGGCAACCAGAATTAAGGAAAATTCCAAGACCTTTTATACATATGTAAAAAGCAGGAGGGTAGCCAGGGAATGGGTAGGCCCACTCAGGGACAGAGGTGGGAATCTGTGTGTGGAGCCAGAAGAAATGGGAGAGATACTAAATGAATACTTCTCATCAGTATTCACCAAAAATAAGGACTTAGCGGTCGATTTGTCTAGGGAAGAGTGTGTAGATAGCCTAGATCATGTTGAGATCAAAAAAGAGGAGGTGTTAGGCATCTTGAAGAATATTAAGGTGGATAAGTCCCCAGGGCCAGATGGGATCTACCCCAGAGTACTGAGGGAGGCAAGGGAGGAGATTGCTGGGGCCTTGACAGAAATCTTTGTATCTTTACTGGCTACAGGTGAGGTCCCAGAGGACTGGAGAATGGCCAATGTTGTTCCATTGTTTAAGAAGGGTAGCAGGGATAATCCAGGAATTTACAGGCCAGTGAGCCTTACGTCAGTAGTAGGGAAATTATTGGAGAAGATTCTTCGTGACAGGATTTACTACCATTTGGAAGCAAATGGGTGTATTAGTGAGAGGCAGCATGGTTTTGTGAAGGGGAGGTCGTGTCTCACTAACTTGAGTTTTTCGAGGAAGTGACAAAGATGATCGACGATGGAAGGGCAGTGGATGTGGTTTACATGTATTTCAGTAAGGCCTTTGACAAGGTACCTCATGGCAGACTGGTACAGAAGGTAAAGTGGCACGGGATCAGAGGTGAGCTGGCAAGATGGATACAGAATTGGCTTGGCCATAGAAGACAGTGGGTAACAGTGGAAGGGTGCTTTTCTGAATGGAGAGCTGTGACTAGTGGAGTTCCGCAGCAATCAGTGCTGGGACCTTTGCTGTTTGTAGTATACATAAATGGTTTGGAGGAAAATGTAACTGGGCTAAGTAGTAAGTTTGCAGATGACAATAAGGTTGGAGGAGTTGCAGATAGTGAAGAGGATTGTCAAAGGATACAACGGGATATAGATCAGTTGGAGACTTGGGCGGAGAAATGGCAGATGGAGTTTAATCTGGACAAATGCGAGGTAATGCATTTTGGAAGGTCTAATACAGGCAGGAATTATACAGTAAATGGCAGAACCCTTAAGTGCTTTGACGGGCAGAGGGATCTGGGTGTACAGGTCCACAGGTCACTGAAAGTGGCAACGCAGGTGGATAAGGTAGTCAGGAAGGCATATGGCGTGCTTGCCTTCATTGGCAGGGGTACTGAGTATAAATGCTGGGAAGTCATGCTGCAGCTGTATAGAACCTTGGTTAGGCCACACATAGAATATAGTGTGCAATTCTGGTCACCACATTACCAGAAGGACATGGAGGCGTTGGAGATGGTGCAGAGGAGGTTTACCAGGATGCTGCCTGGTCTGGAGGTTATTAGCTATGAGGAGAGGTTGGAGAAACTTGGATTGTTCTCACTAGAGCGACGGAGATTGAGGGGTGACTTGATAGAAGTTTACAAAATTATGAGTGGCATGGACAGAGTAGATAGTCAGGAGCTTTTTCCCAGGGTGGAAGAGTCAATTACTAAGGCACATAGATTTAAGGTGAGAGGAGATGTGCAGGGCAAATGTTTTACGCAGAGGGTAGTGAGTGTCTGGAATTCACTGCCAGAGGAGGTGGTGGAAGCAGGTATGAAAGTGGTGTTTAAGAGGCAGCTTGACAAATACATGAATAGGATGGGAATAGAGGGATATGGACACCGGAAGTGCAAAATGTTTTAGTTGACGGGCAGTATGATCAGTGCAGGCTTGGAGGGCCGAAGGGCCTGTTCCTGTGCTGTACTTTTCTTTGTTCTTTGTTCTAAGTCTGCACCAGTCAAACAAGTACCTAACTATTCTAATCCTATTTTCCAGCACTAGGCCCATAGCCTAGTATACCATGGCATAGCAAGTGCACATCCAAATACTTCTTAAATGTGATAAGGGTTTCTGCCTCGACAATCCCTTCAGGCAGAGAGTTTCAGATTCCCACGACCCTCTGGGTGAAAAAATTCTTCCTCACACAACATCTAAATTTCCTGCCCCTTACTTTAAATGTATGCCCCCTGGTTATTAATCTGTCCACCAAGGGGAAATGTTCTTTCTTGTCTACCCTAACTATGCCCCTCATAATATTAATTTTATACACATCAATCATGCACCCCCTCAATCTCCTCTGCTGCAAGGAAAATAACCCCAGTCTATCCAATCTCTTCTCATAACTAAAACTCTCCAGCCCAGGCAACATGCTGGGAAATCTCCTGTGCACTCTCTCTAGTGCAATCACATTGTTCCTATAATGCAGATTCCAGAACTGCACATAACTGCACACAGCTGTGGCCTAACCAGCATTTTATACAGTTCCAACATAACCTCCCAGCTTTTATATTCTATGCCTTGGCTAATAAGAGAATATGTTGGCCCTGTACTCTCCCTATTTCCTTCTTGAATGAGTCACACTGCTCTGATGCAGATTTACCTAAAAGTAGCTGCTCCCAGTTCACTCTGGCCAAATCATATCTGATCTTATTAAAATCGGCCTTCCTCTAATTTAGAACTCTGATTTCTGACCCATCCTTTTCCTTTTCCATAACAACCTTGAATCTAACAGAGTTATGATCTCTATCTATAAAATTCTAACCCACTGATATCTCTACCACTTGCCCGGCTTCATTCCCTAAAATTAAGTCCAGAACCGTCCCCTCTCTTGTAGGACCTTCTGCGTACTGCCTTAAAAAGCTCTCCTGGATGCATTTTAAGAACTCCGCTCCCTCTAAACCTATCCCACTATGACTAACCCAGTTAATGTTGGGGAAGTTGAAATCCCCCACTATTACTACCCTATTATTTTTACACTTCTCTAATTTGCCTACATATCTGCTCTTCTATTTCTCTCTGACTGTTTGGAGGCCTATAGTACACTCCCAGTGATTGTTCCTTTTTTGTTTTCCAGTTCTACCCACATGGCTTCATTTGAGGAGCCTTCAAAGATGCTCCTAACTGCTGTAATTGATTCCTTGATCAATATTGTGATACCCCCTCCTCTTTTACCTCCTTCCCTGTCTCACCTGAAGACCCTATATCTTGTAATATTGAGCTGCCAATCCTGCCCCTCTCTCAACCATGTCTCTGTGGCAGCAATGACATTGTACTTCTATGTGTTAATTTGTGCCCTCAACTCATCTGCCTTATTCATCAGACACCTTGCATTAAAATAAATACCATCCAACCTTGCCAAACTTCCTTGTGCCTTAACTGGCCTTTAATTTCTATACCTCCCAGACTCACTTGCTCTCTCTTCTAATTTTGGCTGTGCATCTTCCCCTGCCGAACCTCCTCTCAGGATCCCATTCCCCTCCCCAGCAACATTAGTAAACATCCCTGTAAGGATGTTGGTCCCATTCCAGTTCAGGTGCAACCCGTCCACTTTGTACAGGTCCCACTGCCCCCAGAAATGGTCCCAATGTCCCAGAAATCTAAATTCCCCTCCCTCCTGCACCATCTCTCCAGCCATGCATTAATCTGGGCTAACCTCCTATTTCTATACTCACTAGCGCATGGCACCGGGAGTAATCCAGAGATTATTACCTTTGAGGTCCTGTTTTTTTAATCTGCTTCCTAGCTCCCTAAATTCTGCTTGAATCAGAGGCAGCAAGGAAAATGTTTACATCTTGCAGCAGTTCCAGAGGTAAACAGGAGTGTGGATATTATACTTTATTGACCCAAAATAAAAGACAAGATGGAAACGTGAAAGATCTTAAATTTGAAAGGGCTTGAGTTTCAAAGGAATGTGAGAACAATGGGACTGAGACGGAAGGGAAGAAAAAAGGCATATTAGAGATACTGTGGATAGCTGGATTTAGTTGTCGAGCTGTTAAGCTGGAGATGACTGGAGATAGTTGGAACTGTTTGAGCTGTTGAGGTGTCTTGCCTGCTTAAGCAGTTTTATTTTGAAGTGAATCCCACCATAGAGTGGAAGAGGGTAAAAGTCATGTGATAGATGTTTATTGAAGCTACAGCCATTTGCCTTGTGTAATATTACTGGATTTCATCTTTAAATATCTATATGGGAATGTCACCTAGAAGGTGTTTACTTTTGGGTTTGACCAGGTAGAGAGTTTTTGGGGGAACGTTTTGTAATTTGTGTAACTGTAATCTTGGGTGCTTAAGTTTTCATTTATTTTTGTTAAAATTTTTACTTCTAATGTTAAAAACCCAGAAGTGTTACTGGACCTCTTTCTGCTGAGATCAGTCCATCTTCTTCTCGTTATTAGGGTACAAAAGAAAGGGTGTGGCCTGTAAACCAAGTTTCCCTCTGAGATTTGGTTTGTGCAGCAATTAACACCGGCTGTGGTCATAACAACAGATAGACACTGAAAGGGACTGAGAGACAGAGAGAGTGACACTGTCATAGAGACTCTGAGACACACAGAATTAGAAACATAGAGTAAGTGAGTGAGTGAGTGAGAGATAGACATGCAGACACTGAAAACAACACACAAAGGGAAACGGGGGGAGACACATCACCATAGAAACACAGAGTCACAGAGAGAGAGACACATAGATTGAGAAAGACACAGGAGACACATAGACAGAAGATTCAATGACATTCAGACAGCCACTGAGAGAGAGAGACACGCACACACACATGCACACACACACAATGGCAAACTAAGATGCTGAAAAAGACTCATAGACAAAGACACACAGATGACGGAGAATCATAAAGATAGAGACAGTGACAGATGGAAAGAGAGACACAGAGAGAAATATAAAAAGAGAGACACTAAAAGAGGCAAAAAGGCAGAGATGCTGCGGGGGACAAGCAAAGAGACATTGACAGAGAAAAGCAGAGACAGACAGACCCACAGAGAGTCTGAGAGAGACAGCCAGACAGACAGTGCCATGTAGGAAGAGACTGACACTGAGAGAGACAGAAAGACAGTAAAGTTAATGAGATGAAAATACTGAGAGAAATAGGTCAATAAACAGAGTCAGGCCACAAGGGTCAGGAAGTTCAAAACTCAAAAAAAAGTCAAATGCTCAAGATGCAGAAGTATTTGTTCTTAATCAGCGGGTGATGCGTAAGGTGAAAGGGTATCAATGTCCACCCTCCTGCTGCTCAATGCTTGAATTCATTCAATATCCTTCTTATAACAAGCCCTAATGACTAACTGGAAAATGGAATCTGATCCCACAACTTAACATCAAAATTCTGCTATAAATACTGTCTGTTTTCATTCATTATTCATGTAATAAATGAAGACAGGAAACATGCCCTTTATTCCAGTCATTAGTGTAAAAGATGGCATTCTTCACCTCAAGAATTTCTCCTGTAAAGTGTGGTGTATATATCACCTGCCATGCATTACCCGTTTTCTCTTGGCATAGCAACCAGTGCCAACTCCCTGCACTGAACTGGGGAATTGTTACAAAAGCTGCCTGAAAGAATCCATTGACCTGCAAAGTACAGGGTCTCTTAAAGCTGTGAAAGTTTGCTGCCTAGGAGAGTCACATCGTAACTGAAGAGGCAAGACACAAACCCCATGGCACACAGAACCACATTGGTTCAAATGTTGCAGAGTTACATACATTCAAAATCGATAAGGGAAATGCTGATGCTGTCCAAGAAAGGGTGTGCAGTGAGCACACTCAAACGGCTGGAAAGGCTGCACTTAGAAGCTGCAATGTGTGTGTTGGACCTATTGGATCAAACCACTTTGAATCTACAAAGTATGTTGATGTAGTTCTCAATAAACTGCAGTTATAATCTGCACTGTGGATTGTTGTAGCTCAGTAGTAAAGTGCAGTTATAAACTGCACTGTGCATTGTTCTAGCTCCTTAATAAACTCCAGTTATAATCTACACTGTGTATTGTTGTTGTTCTTTAATAAACTCCAGTTATAATCTGCACTGTGTATGGTTGTAGCTCTTTAATAAACTCCAGTCATAATCTGCACTGTGTATTGTTGTAGCTCTATAATAAACTCCAGTTATAATCTGCACTGTGTATTGTTGTAGCTCTTTAATAAACTCCAGTTATAATCTGCACTGTGTATTGTTGTAGCTCTATAATAAACTCCAGTTATAATCTGCACAGTGTATTGTTGTAGCTCTTTAATAAACTCCAGTTATAATCTGCCCTGTGTATTGTTGTAGCTCTATAATAAACTCCATTTATAATCTGCACTGTGTATTGTTGTAGCTCTATAATAAACTCCATTTATAATCTGCACTTTGTATTGTTGTAGCACTATAATAAACTCCAGTTATAAGCTGCACTGTGTATTGTTGTAGCTCCATATCAAACTCCAGTTAAAATCTGCACTGAGTATTGTTGTAGCTCTATAATAAACTCCAGTTATAATCTGCACTGTGTATTGTTGTAGCTATTTAATAAACTCCAGTTATAATCTGCACTGTGTATTGTTGTAGCTCTATAATAAACTCCAGTTATAATCTGCACTGTGTATTGCTGTAGCTATTTAATAAACTCCAGTTATAATCTGCACTGTGTATTGTTGTAGCTCTATAATATACTCCATTTATAATCTGCACTGTGTATTGTTGTAGCTCTATAATAAACTCCAGTTATAATCTGCACTGTGTATTGTTGTAGCTCTTTAATAAACTCCAGTTATAATCTGCACTGTGTATTGTTGTAGCATTTAATAAATTCCAGTTATAATCTGCACTGTGTATTGTTGTAGCTCTTTAATAAACTCCAGTTATAATCTGCACTGTGTATTGTTGTAGCTCTATAATAAACTCCATTTATAATCTGCACTGTGTATTGTTGTAGCTCTATAATAAACTCCAGTTATAATCTGCACTGTGTATTGTTGTAGCTCTTTAATAAACTCCAGTTATAATCTGCCCTGTGTATTGTTGTAGCTCTATAATAAACTCCATTTATAATCTGCAGTGTGTATTGTTGTAGCTCTATAATAAACTCCACTCATAATCTGCACTGTGTATTGTTGTAGCACTATAATAAACTCCAGTTATAATCTGCACTGTGTATTGTTGTAGCTCTTTAATAAACTCCAGTTATAATCTGCACTGTGTATTGTTGTAGCTCTATAATAAACTCCAGTTATAATCTGCACAGTGTATTGTTGTAGCTCTTTAATAAACTCCAGTTATAATCTGCCCTGTGTATTGTTGTAGCTCTATAATAAACTCCATTTATAATCTGCACTGTGTATTGTTGTAGCTCTATAATAAACTCCATTTATAATCTGCACTTTGTATTGTTGTAGCACTATAATAAACTCCAGTTATAAGCTGCACTGTGTATTGTTGTAGCTCCATATCAAACTCCAGTTAAAATCTGCACTGAGTATTGTTGTAGCTCTATAATAAACTCCAGTTATAATCTGCACTGTGTATTGTTGTAGCTATTTAATAAACTCCAGTTATAATCTGCACTGTGTATTGTTGTAGCTCTATAATAAACTCCAGTTATAATCTGCACTGTGTATTGTTGTAGCTCTATAATATACTCCATTTATAATCTGCACTGTGTATTGTTGTAGCTCTATAATAAACTCCAGTTATAATCTGCACTGTGTATTGTTGTAGCTATTTAATAAACTCCAGTTAAAATCTGCACTGTGTATTCTTGTAGCTCCATAATAAACTCCATTTATAATCTGCACTGTGTACTGTTGTAGCTCTATAATAAACTCCAGTTATAATCTGCACTGTGTATTGTTGTAGGTCTATAATAAACTCCAGTTATAATCTGCTATGTGTATTGTTGTAACTCTTTAATAAACTCCAGTATTAATCTGCACTGTGTATTGTTGCTCTTTAATAAACTCATCCACACTGTGTATTGTTGCTCTTTAATAAACTCCAGTTATAATCTGCACTGTGTATTGTTGTAGCTCTATAACAAACTCCAGTTATAATCTGCACTGTGTATTGTTGTAGCTCTCTAATAAACTCCATTTATAATCAGCACTGTGTATTGTTGTAGCTCTATAATAAACTCCATTTATAATCTACTCTGTGTGTTGTTGTAGCTCTATAATAAACTCCAATTATAATCTGCACTGTGTATTGTTGTAGCTCTATAATAAACTCCAGTTATAATCTGCACTGTGTATTGTTGTAGCTATTTAATAAACTCCAGTTAAAATCTGCACTGTGTATTGTTGTAGCTCCATAATAAACTCCATTTATAATCTGCACTGTGTACTGTTGTAGCTCTATAATAAACTCCAGTTATAATCTGCGCTGTGTATTGTTGTAGGTCTATAATAAACTCCAGTTATAATCTGCAATGTGTATTGTAACTCTTTAATAAACTCCAGTATTAATCTGCACTGTGTATTGTTGCTCTTTAATAAACTCATCCACACTGTGTATTGTTGCTCTTTATTAAACTCCAGTTATAATCTGCACTGTGTATTGTTGTAGCTCTATAATAAACTCCAGTTATAATCTGCACTGTGTATTGTTGAGGCTCTTTAATAAACTCCAGTTATAATCTGCACTGTATATTGTCCTAGCTCTATAATAAACTCCATTTATAATCTGCACTGTGTATTGTTGTAGCTCTATAATAAACTCCAGTTATAATCTGCACTGTGTATTGCTGTAGCTCTTTAATAAACTCCAGTTATAATCTGCACTGTGTGTTGTTGTAGCTCTATAATAAACTCCAGTTATAATCTGCACTGTGTATTGTTGTAGCTCTTTAATAAACTCTAGTTATAATCTGCGCTGTGTATTGTTGTAGCTCTTTAATAAACTCCAGTTATAATCTGCACTGTGTATTGATGTAGCTCTATAATAAACTCCAGTTATAATCTGCACTGTGTGTTGTTGTAGCTCTTCAATAAACTCCAATTATAATCTGCACTGTGTATTGTTGTAGCTCTATAATAAACTCCAGTTATAATCTGCACTGTGTATTGTTGTAGCTCTATAATAAACTCCAGTTATAATCTGCATTGTGTATTGTTGTAGCTCTATAATAAACTCCAGTTATAATCTACACTGTGTATTGTTGTAGCTGTATAATAAACTCCAGTTATAATCTGCACTGTGTATTGCTGTAGCTCTATAATAAACTCCAGTTATAATCTGCACTGTGTATTGTTGTAGCTCTATAATAAACTCCAGTTATAATCTGCACTGTGTATTGTTGTAGCTCTATAATAAACTCCAGTTATAATCTGCATTGTGTATTGTTGTAGCTCTATAATAAACTCCAGTTATAATCTGCACTGTGTATTGTTGTAGCTGTATAATAAACTCCAGTTATAATCTGCACTGTGTATTGTTGTAGCTCTATAATAAACTCCAGTTATAATCTGCACTGTGTATTGTTGTAGCTCTATAATAAACTCCAGTTATAATCTGCACTGTGTATTGTTGTAGCTCTATAATAAACTCCAGTTATAATCTGCACTGTGTATTGTTGTAGCTCTATAATAAACCCCATTTATAATCTGCACTGTGTATTGTTGTAGCTCTATAATAAACTCCAGTTATAATCTGCACTGTGTATTGTTGTAGCTCTTCAATAAACTCCAGTTATAATCTGCACTGTGTATTGTTGTAGGTCTATAATAAACTCCAGTTATAATCTGCACTGTGTATTGTTGTAGCTCTATAATAAACTCCATTTATAATCAGCACTGTGTATTGTTGTAGCACTATAATAAACTCCAGTTATAATCTGCACTGTGTATTGCTGTAGCTGTATAATAAACTCCAATTATAATCTGCACTGAGTATTGTTGTCGCTCTTCAATAAACTCCAGTTATAATCTGCACTGTGTATTGTTGTAGCTCTTTAATAAGCTCCAGTTATAATCTGCACTGTGTATTGTTGTAGCTCTTTAATAAACTCCAGTTATAATCTGCATTGTGTATTGTTGTAGCTCTTTAATAAACTCCAGTTATAATCTGCACTGTGTATTGTTGTAGGTCTATAATATACTCCAGTTATAATCTGCACTGTGTATTGTTGTAGCCATTTAATAAACTCCAGTTATAATCTGCACTGTGTATTGTTGTAGCTCTTTAATAAACTCCAGTTATAATCTGCACAGTGTATTGTTGTAGCTCTTTAATAAACTCCAGTTATAATCTGCCCTGTGTATTGTTGTAGCTCTATAATAAACTCCATTTATAATCTGCACTGTGTATTGTTGTAACTCTATAATACACCCCATTTATAATCTGCACTGTGTATTGTTGTAGCTCTATAATAAACTCCAGTTATAATCTGCACTGTGTATTGTTGTAGCTCTATAATAAACTCCAGTTATAATCTGCACTGTGTATTGTTGTAGCTCTATAATGAACTCCAGTTATAATCTGCACTGTGTATTGTTGTAGCTCTTTAATAAGCTACAGTTATAATCTGCACTGTGTATTGTAGCTGTTTAATGAACTCCAGTTATAATCTGCACAGTGTATTGTTGTATTTCAGTAATAAACTACAGTTATAATCTGCACAGTGTAATGCTGTCCCTTTTCTGTATAGCTCATTTATAATATGCCTGTGTGTTGTTGTAGTTCTTTAATAAACTACAGTTATAATCTGCACTGTGCATTCTTGTAGCTCTTAAATAAACTCCAATTGTAAACTACATTGCGTACTGTTGCAGCTCTTCCATAAACCCCAGTTATAATCTGATCTGCCTACTGTTGTAGCTCTTTAATAATCTTCAAGCATAATCTGCACTGTGTACTGTTGTAGTTCTTTAAAAAATCTCCAGTTTTAATCTGCACTGTGTATGGTTGTAGCTCTTTAATAAAGGCCAGTAAAATTCTGTAATGTGAGCTGTTGATGCTCTTAAATAAACTCCAACTATAATCTGCACTGTGCATTGTTGCAGCTCCTCAATAAACACCAGTTGTAACCTGCACTGTGTATTGTTGTAGCTCTATAATAAACTCCAGTTATAATCTGCACTGTGTATTGTTGTAGCTATTTGATAAACTCCAGTTATAATCTGCACTGTGTATTGTTGTAGCTCTTTAACAAACACCAGCTATAATATGTCCTGTGTATTCTTGTCGCTCTTCAATAACCTCCAGTTATAATCTGCATTGTGTATTGTTGTAGCTCTATAATAAACTCCATTTATAACCTGCACTGTGTATTGTTGTAGCTCTTTAATAAACTCAATTTATAATCTACTCTGTGTGTTGTTGTAGCTCTATAATAAACTCCAATTATAATCTGCACTGTGTATTGTTGTAGCTCTATAATAAACTCCAGTTATAATCTGCACTGTGTATTGTTGTAGCTATTTAATAAACTCCAGTTAAAATCTGCACTGTGTATTGTTGTAGCTCCATAATAAACTCCATTTATAATCTGCATTGTGTACTGTTGTAGCTCTATAATAAACTCCAGTTATAATCTGCGCTGTGTATTGTTGTAGGTCTATAATAAACTCCAGTTATAATCTGCAATGTGTATTGTAACTCTTTAATAAACTCCAGTATTAATCTGCACTGTGTATTGTTGCTCTTTAATAAACTCATCCACACTGTGTATTGTTGCTCTTTATTAAACTCCAGTTATAATCTGCACTGTGTATTGTTGTAGCTCTATAATAAACTCCAGTTATAATCTGCACTGTGTATTGTTGAGGCTCTTTAATAAACTCCAGTTGTAATCTGCACTGTATATTGTCCTAGCTCTATAATAAACTCCATTTATAATCTGCACTGTGTATTGTTGTAGCTCTATAATAAACTCCAGTTATAATCTGCACTGTGTATTGCTGTAGCTCTTTAATAAACTCCAGTTATAATCTGCACTGTGTGTTGTTGTAGCTCTATAATAAACTCCAGTTATAATCTGCACTGTGTATTATTGTAGCTCTATAATAAACTCTAGTTATAATCTGCGCTGTGTATTGTTGTAGCACTTTAATAAACTCCAGTTATAATCTGCACTGTGTATTGATGTAGCTCTATAATAAACTCCAGTTATAATCTGCACTGTGTGTTGTTGTAGCTCTTCAATAAACTCCAATTATAATCTGCACTGTGTATTGTTGTAGCTCTATAATAAACTCCAGTTATAATCTGCACTGTGTATTGTTGTAGCTCTATAATAAACTCCAGTTATAATCTGCATTGTGTATTGTTGTAGCTCTATAATAAACTCCAGTTATAATCTGCACTGTGTATTGTTGTAGCTGTATAATAAACTCCAGTTATAATCTGCACTGTGTATTGTTGTAGCTCTATAATAAACTCCAGTTATAATCTGCACTGTGTATTGTTGTAGCTCTATAATAAACTCCAGTTATAATCTGCACTGTGTATTGTTGTAGCTCTATAATAAACTCCAGTTATAATCTGCACTGTGTATTGTTGTTGCTCTATAATAAACCCCATTTATAATCTGCACTGTGTATTGTTGTAGCTCTATAATAAACTCCAGTTATAATCTGCACTGTGTATTGTTGTAGCTCTTCAATAAACTCCAGTTATAATCTGCACTGTGTATTGTTGTAGGTCTATAATAAACTCCAGTTATAATCTGCACTGTGTATTGTTGTAGCTCTATAATAAACTCCATTTATAATCTGCACTGTGTATTGTTGTAGCTCTATAATAAACTCCATTTATAATCAGCACTGTGTATTGTTGTAGCACTATAATAAACTCCAGTTATAATCTGCACTGTGTATTGCTGTAGCTGTATAATAAACTCCAATTATAATCTGCACTGAGTATTGTTGTCGCTCTTCAATAAACTCCAGTTATAATCTGCACTGTGTATTGTTGTAGCTCTTTAATAAGCTCCAGTTATAATCTGCACTGTGTATTGTTGTAGCTCTTTAATAAACTCCAGTTATAATCTGCACTGTGTATTGTTGTAGCTCTTTAATAAACTCCAGTTATAATCTGCACTGTGTATTGTTGTAGGTCTATAATATACTCCAGTTATAATCTGCACTGTGTATTGTTGTAGCCATTTAATAAACTCCAGTTATAATCTGCACTGTGTATTGTTGTAACTCTATAATACACTCCATTTATAATCTGCACTGTGTATTGTTGTAGCTCTATAATAAACTCCAATTATAATCTGCACTGTGTATTGTTGTAGCTCTATAATAAACTCCAGTTATAATCTGCACTGTGTATTGTTGTAGCTCTATAATGAACTCCAGTTATAATCTGCACTGTGTATTGTTGTAGCTCTTTAATAAGCTACAGTTATAATCTGCACTGTGTATTGTAGCTGTTTAATGAACTCCAGTTATAATCTGCACAGTGTATTGTTGTATTTCAGTAATAAACTACAGTTATAATCTGCACAGTATAATGCTGTCCCTTTTCTGTATAGCTCATTTATAATATGCCTGTGTGTTGTTGTAGTTCTTTAATAAACTACAGTTATAATCTGCACTGTGCATTCTTGTAGCTCTTAAATAAACTCCAATTGTAAACTACATTGCGTACTGTTGCAGCTCTTCCATAAACCCCAGTTATAATCTGATCTGCCTACTGTTGTAGCTCTTTAATAATCTTCAAGCATAATCTGCACTGTGTACTGTTGTAGTTCTTTAAAAAATCTCCAGTTTTAATCTGCACTGTGTATGGTTGTAGCTCTTTAATAAAGGCCAGTAAAATTCTGTAATGTGAGCTGTTGATGCTCTTAAATAAACTCCAGCTATAATCTGCACTGTGCATTGTTGCAGCTCCTCAATAAACACCAGTTGTAACCTGCACTGTGTATTGTTGTAGCTCTATAATAAACTCCAGTTATAATCTGCACTGTGTATTGTTGTAGCTCTTTGATAAACTCCAGTTATAATCTGCACTGTGTATTGTTGTAGCTCTTTAACAAACACCAGCTATAATATGTCCTGTGTATTCTTGTCGCTCTTCAATAACCTCCAGTTATAATCTGCATTGTGTATTGTTGTAGCTCTATAATAAACTCCATTTATAACCTGCACTGTGTATTGTTGTAGCTTTTTAATAAACTCCAGTTATAATCTGCACTGTGTATTGTTGTAGCTCTTTAATAAACTCCAGTTATAATCTGCACTGCGTATTGTTGTAGCCCTTTAATAAACTCCATTTATAATCTGCACTGTGTATTGTTGTAGCTCTATAATAAACTCCAGTTATAATCTGCACTGTGTTTTGTTGTAGCACTATAATAAACTCCAGTTATAATCTGCACTGTGTATTGTTGTAGCACTATAATAAACTCCAGTTATAATCTGCACTGTGTATTGTTGTAGCTCTATAATAAACTCCAGTTATAATCTGCACTGTGTATTGTTGTAGCTCTATAATAAACTCCAGTTATAATCTGCACTGTGTATTGTTGTAGCTCTATAATAAACTCCAGTTATAATCTGCACTGTATTGTTGTAGCTGTATAATAAACTCCAGTTATAATATGCGCTGTGTATTGTTGTAGCTCTTTAATAAACTCCAGTTATAAACTGCACTGTGTATTGCTGTAGCTCTTTAATAAACTCCAGTTATAATCTGCACTGTGTATTGTTGTAGCTCTATAATAAACTCCAGTTATAATCTGCACTGTGTATTGTTGTAGCTCTATAATAAACTCCAATAATAATCAGCACTGTGTATTATTGTATTTCAGTAATAAACTCCAGGTATAATCTGCACTGTGTATTGTTGTATTTCAGTAATAAACTCCAGTTATAATCTGCACTGTGTATTGTTGTATTTCAGTAATAAACTCCAGTTATAATCTGCACAGTGTAATGCTGTCCCTTTTCTGTAAAGCCCATTTATAATATGCCTGTGTCTTGTTGTTCTTTAATAAACTACTGTTATAATCTGCACTGTGTATTGTTGTATTTCAGTAATAAACTACAGTTATAATCTGCGCAGTGTAATGCTTTCCCTTTTCTGTAAAGCTCATTTATAATATGCCTGTGTCTTGTTGTAGCTCTTTAATAAACTACAGTTATAATCTGCACTGTGCATTCTTGTAGCTCTTAAATAAACTCCAATTGTAAACTGCACTGCGTATTGTTGCAGCTCTTTAATAAACCCCAATTATAATCTGATCTGCCTACTGTTGTAGCTCTTTAATAATCTTCAAGCATAATCTGCACTGTGTACCGTTGTAGTTCTTTAAAAAATCTCCAGTTATAATCTGCACTGTGTATGGTTATAGCTCTTTAATGAAGGCCAGTTAAATTCTGTAATGTGAGCTGTTGACGGTCTTAAATAAACTCCAATTATAATCTGCACTGTGCATTGTTGCAGCTCCTCAATAAACCCCAGTTGTAACCTGCACTTTGTATTGTTGTAGCTCTATAATAAACTCCAGTTATAATCTGCACTGTGTATTGTTGTAGCTCTTTGATAAACTCCAGTTATAATCTGCACTGTGTATTGTAGCTCTTTAACAAACACCAGCTGTAATATGTCCTGTATATTCTTGTCGCTCTTCAATAAACTCCAGTTATAACCTGCACTGTGTATTGTTGTAGCTCTATAATAAACTCCAGTTATAATCTGCACTGTGTATTGTTGTAGCTCTATAATAAACTCCAGTTATAACCTGCACTGTGTATTGTTGTAGCTCTATAATAAACTCCAGTTATAATCTGCACTGTGTATTGTTGTAGCTCTATAATAAACTCCAGTTATAATCTGCACTGTGCATTGTTGCAGCTCCTCAATAAACACCAGTTGTAACCTGCACTGTGTATTGTTGTAGCTCTATAATAAACTCCAGTTATAATCTGCACTGTGTATTGTTGTAGCTCTTTGATAAACTCCAGTTATTATATGCACTGTGTATTGTTGTAGCTCTTTAACAAACACCAGCTATAATATGTCCTGTATATTCTTGTCGCTCTTCAATAAACTCCAGTTATAATCTGCACTGTGTATTGTTGTAGCTCTATAATAAACTCCAGTTATCATCTGCACTGTGTATTGTTGTAGCTCTTTAATAAACTCCAGTTATAACCTGCACTGTGTATTGTTGTAGCTCTTTAATAAACTCCAGTTATAATCTGCACTGTGTATTGTTGTAGCTCTATAATAAACTCCAGTTATAATCTGCACTGTGTTTTGTTGTAGTTCTTTAATAAACTCCAGTTATAATCTGCACTGTATATTGTTGTAGCACTATAATAAACTCCAGTTATAATCTGCACTGTGTATTGTTGTAGCTCTATAATAAACTCCAGTTATAATCTGCACTGAGTATTGTTGTAGTTCTATAACAAACTCCAGTTATAATCTGCACTGTGTATTGTTGTAGCTCTATAATAAACTCCAGTTATAATCTGCACTGTGTATTGTAGCTCTATAATAAACTCCAGTTATAATCTGCACTGTGTATTGTTGTAGCTCTTTAATAAACTCCAGTTATAATCTGCATTGTGTATTGTTGTAGCTCTATAATAAACTCCAATTATAATCTGCACTGTGTATTGTTGTAGCTCTTTGATAAACTCCAGTTATAATCTGCACTGTGTATTGTAGCTCTTTAACAAACACCAGCTATAATATGTCCTGTGTATTCTTGTCGCTCTTCAATAAACTCCAGTTATAATGTGCACTGTGTATTGTTGTAGCTCTTTAATAAACTCCAGTTATAACCTGCACTGTGTATTGTTGTAGCTCTATAATAAACTCCAGTTATAATCTGCACTGCGTATTGTTGTAGCTCTTTAATAAACTCCAGTTATAATCTGCACTGTGTATTGTTGTAGCTCTATAATAAACTGCAATTATAATCTGCACTGTGCATTGTTGCAGCTCCTCAATAAACCCCAGTTGTAACCTGCACTGTGTATTGTTGTAGCTCTATAATAAACTCCAGTTATAATCTGCACTGTGTATTGTTGTAGCTCTTTGATAAACTCCAGTTATAATATGCACTGTGTATTGTTGTAGCTCTTTAACAAACACCAGCTATAATATGTCCTGTATATTCTTGTCGCTCTTCAATAAACTCCAGTTATAATCTGCACTGTGTATTGTTGTAGCTCTATAATAAACTCCAGTTATAACCTGCACTGTGTATTGTTGTAGCTCTTTAATAAACTCCAGTTATAATCTGCACTGTGTATTGTTGTAGCTCTTTAATAAACTCCAGTTATAATCTGCACTGCGTATTGTTGTAGCTCTTTAATAAACTCCAGTTATAATCTGCACTGTGTATTGTTGTAGCTCTATAATAAACTGCAATTATAATCTGCACTGTGCATTGTTGCAGCTCCTCAATAAACCCCAGTTGTAACCTGCACTGTGTATTGTTGTAGCTCTATAATAAACTCCAGTTATAATCTGCACTGTGTATTGTTGTAGCTCTTTGATAAACTCCAGTTATAATATGCACTGTGTATTGTTGTAGCTCTTTAACAAACACCAGCTATAATATGTCCTGTATATTCTTGTCGCTCTTCAATAAACTCCAGTTATAATCTGCACTGTGTATTGTTGTAGCTCTATAATAAACTCCAGTTATAACCTGCACTGTGTATTGTTGTAGCTCTTTAATAAACTCCAGTTATAATCTGCACTGTGTATTGTTGTAGCTGTATAATAAACTCCAGTTATAATCTGCACTGTGTTTTGTTGTAGTTGTATAATAAACTCCAGTTATAATCTGCACTGTATATTGTTGTAGCACTATAATAAACTCCAGTTATAATCTGCACTGAGTATTGTTGTAGTTCTATAACAAACTCCAGTTATAATCTGCACTGTGTATTGTTGTAGCTCTATAATAAACTCCAGTTATCATCTGCACTGTGTATTGTAGCTCTATAATAAACTCCAGTTATAATCTGCACTGTGTATTGTTGTAGCTCTTTAATAACCTCCAGTTATAATCTGCATTGTGTATTGTTGTAGCTCTATAATAAACTCCAGTTATAATCTGCACTGTGTATTGTTGTAGCTCTATAATAAACTCCAGTTATAATCTGCACTGTATTGTTGTAGCTCTATAATAAACTCCAGTTATAATATGCGCTGTGTATTGTTGTAGCTCTTTAATAAACTCCAGTTATAATCTGCACTGTGTATTGCTGTATCTCTTTAATAAACTCTAGTTATAATCTGCACTGTGTATTGTTGTAGCTCTATAATAAACTCCAGTTATAATCTGCACTGGGTATTATTGTATTTCAGTAATGAACTCCAGTTATAATCTGCACTGTGTGTTGTTGTAGCTCTATAATAAACTCCAGTTATAATCTGCACTGGGTATTATTGTATTTCAGTAATAAACTCCAGTTATAATCTGCACTGTGTATTGTTGTAACTCTATAATAAACTCCAGTTATAATCTGCACAGTGTAATGCTGTCCCTTTTCTGTAAAGCCCATTTATAATATGCCTGTGTCTTGTTGTTGTTCTTTAATAAACTACAGTTATAATCTGCACTGTGTATTGTTGTATTTCAGTAATAAACTACAGTTATAATCTGCACAGTGTAATGCTTTCCCTTTTCTGTAAAGCTCATTTATAATATGCCTGTGTCTTGTTGTAGCTCTTTAATAAACTACAGTTATAATCTGCACTGTGCATTCTTGTAGCTCTTAAATAAACTCCAATTGTAAACTGCACTGCGTATTGTTGCAGCTCTTTAATAAACCCCAGTTATAATCTGATCTGCCTACTGTTGTAGCTCTTTAATAATCTTCAAGCATAATCTGCACTGTGTACTGTTGTAGTTCTTTAAAAAATCTCCAGTTATAATATGCACTGTGTATGGTTATAGCTCTTTAATGAAGGCCAGTTAAATTCTGTAATGTGAGCTGTTGACGCTCTTAAATAAACTCCAATTATAATCTGCACTGTGCATTGTTGCAGCTCCTCAATAAACCCCAGTTGTAACCTGCACTGTGTATTGTTTTAGCTCTTTAATAAACTCCAGTTATAATCTGCACTGTGTATTGTAGCTCTTTAACAAACACCAGCTATAATATGTCCTGTCTATTCTTGTCGCTCTTCAATAAACTCCAGTTATAATCTGCACTGTGTATTGTTGTAGCTCTTTAATAAACTCCAGTTATAACCTGCACTGTGTATTGTTGTAGCTCTTTAATAAACTCCAGTTATAATCTGCACTGTGTATTGTTGTAGCTCTTTAATAAACTCCAGTTATAATCTGCACTGTGTATTGTTGTAGCTCTTTAATAAACTCCATTTATAATCTGCGCTGTGTATTGTTGTAGTTCTTTAACAAACACCAGCTATAATATGTCCTGTGTATTCTTGTTGCTCTTCAATAAACTCCAGTTATAATCTGCACTGTGTATTGTTGTAGTTCTTTAATAAACTCCAGTTATCATCTGCACTGTGTATTGTTGTAGCTCTTTAATAAACTCCAGTTATAATCTGCACTGTGTATTGTTGTAGTTCTTTAACAAACACCAGCTATAATATGTCCTGTGTATTCTTGTCGCTCTTCAATAAACTCCAGTTATAATCTGCACTGTGTATTGTTGTAGCTCTTTAATGAAGGCCAGTTAAATTCAGCACTGTGTATTGTTGTAGCTCTGTAATGAAGGCCTGTTAAGTTCTGCAGTGTGAGCTGTTGTATGCATTTCATAAACTCCACTTACAATCTGCAATGTGAACTGCTGTATCTGTTTTATAAACTTCATTTATAATGTTCATTGTTTACTTGTACCTGCTTTATAAACTCCAGTTATAATCTGTAATGTGATTTCGTTTTATCTGTTTTATAAACTCCAGGTATAATCTGCACTGCCTACTGTTGTAGCTCTTTAATAAACCCCAGTTATAATCTGCCCTGTGTATTCTTGTTGCTCTTTAATAAACTCCAGTTATAATCCGCACTGCGCAATGTTGTAGCTCTTTAATGAAGGCCAGTTAAATTCTGCAGGGTGAGCTGTTGTACATATTTCATAAACTCCACTTACAATCTGCAATGTGAACTGCTGTATCTGTTTTATAAACTCCATTTATCATGTTCATTGTTTACTTGTACCTGCTTTATAAACTCCAGTTATAATCTGTAATGTGAACTGCTGTATCTGTTTTATAACCTCCATTTATAATGTTCATTGTTAACTTGTATCTGCTTTATAAACTCCAGTTATAATCTGTAATGTGAATTGTTGTATCTGTTTTACAAACTGCAGTTATAACCTACTCTGTGTATTGTTGTAGCTCCTTAATAAACTCCAGTTATAATCTGTAATGTAAATTGTTAAATATGTTTCATAACCTCCAGTTATAATCTGCAATGTGAATTCATTGTATCTGTTTTAGAAACTCCAGCTACAATCTGCAATGTGAACTGTTGTATCTGTTTTATAAACTCCAGTTATAATCTGCAATGTGAATTCATTGTATCTGTTTTATATACTCTAGTGACAATCTGCAATGTGAATTCATTGTATCTGTTTTATATACTCTAGTGACAATCTGCAATGTGAACTGTTGTATCTGTTTTAAAAACTCCAGTTACAATCTGCAATGTGAATTTGTTGTATTTGCTTTATTAACGCTTGTTATAAACTTTAACGTGAACTGTTGTATCTGTCTGATAAACCCCAGTTGTAAACTGCAAAAAAAAGATTAATAAAGAGAAATGTAGATCTGCACAATGTCAAGGTTATTGAGTGTTATGCAAGCTGCACTGATCCAGGCAAGTGGAGAATATTCTAATACACTCTTGATCTGTGGTTTCTAGATGGTCGGCAGGCTTTGGGGAATCAGGTGAGCTATTCGCCACATGATTCCTAGCCTTTGACCTGTTCTTGAAGCCACAGTATTTACATAGCTGGTCCAGCTCAGTTTCTGGTCAATGGTAATTCCCAGGATGTTGACAGGGTGAGAAGTCACAGACTTTCAGCAAGTACAGAGGAAGAGTGAGTGGGAGTGTACGAGTCAGCGGGAGCAAGAACAGAAGGGAAGGTCTGTGATGGCGTGGAAAGGGGGGATTAAATGACAAAAGGTGAAGGACAAAAGGAGATAGTAAGGCAACAAGTAAAGAAAGGGGCTGAGAAGGTTTGTTTGGTATATTGGCTCAGTGGCTGGCTGTTTCGATTTGAGCGGTGTGCTGGAGACAAGTGAGGCTGTAGTTACATAGCTCAGAAACCGGGCATTTGGCTCAAATGTTCCACACGTGTCATTGTGCTCCACGTGATACACCTCCCACCCATATTCCATCTCACATTAACTGTGTCTCCTCGTTAGAAACTGGGAAATATCAGTTGATGAGACTAGTAGAGGGGCAGTTAAATATTAGTAGGATAGCTCTCTTTGTGCAGTTATAATCCAGGTACTATCCTGCTTTTTCACTTAAAATTCTATATGGCCTTCATAGCATAGTGTTATACTATGGCAGAAGTAATTCAAAAATTTGGGGCATGAGTTCAAACCCTGCCAGTTTCTGGGGAATTTCACTTGAATTAAATAAATATAACTAGTTTTGGAGATGGTGACCAAGTAATTACCAGATATTCACAAAAACCCACCTGGGTCACTAATGTCCTTTAGGGAAGGAAATCTGCCATCCCTACCTGGTCTGGCCTACATGACTCTGGACCCACAACACTGTGGTTGGCTCTTAACTGCCCTCTGAAATGGCCTAGCAATACATTGAATTTGTATCAAACTGCTACAGGAAAAAGTCAAATAAGATTAAAACCAAACAGACCACTGACACTGGATATGAAAAAGCAAGCCCAGCCCTGTCAACTCTGCAAAGTGTTCCTTACTTGGCTGGGGTTGAGTGCAAAAATTGGGAGAATAGTCAAGCAACAGCCCTACAGTCATACTCACTAAATCGTACCTTGCAGCAACATCCCAGACATCATCATCACCATCCCTGGGTATGTCCTGTCCCACCGGCAGGACAGACCCGGCAGAGGTAGTGGCACAGTGGTATACAGTCGAAAGGGTGTTGCCAGTCGTGAAATGTGGTGGACAATTAAACGATTCACTGGAGGAGGAGGCTCCACTAATATCCCCATCCTCAATGATGAGGGAGCCCAACACATCAGTGCAAAAGACAAGGCTGAAGTATTTTCAACTATCTTCAACCAAAGTGGATGCTCTATCTCAGCCTCCTCCTGAGGTCCCTGCATCACAGATGCCAGTCTTCAGTCAAATAGATTTAAAGAAAGTACTGAAGGCACTGGATACTGAAAAGGCTATGAGCCCTGACAACTTTCTGAGGGTAGAATTGAAGGCTTGTGCTCCAGAACTTGCTGCGCCCCAAGCCAAGCTGTTCCAGTACAGCTACAACACCGACATCTACCGGGCAATGTGAAAAATTGCCCAAGTATGTCCTGTACACAAAAAGCAGGACAAATCCAACCAGGCCAATTACTGCCCCATCATCTACTCTCGATCATCAGAAAAGTAATAGAACACAGTTGGGGCAGAATTTTCCATTTGTCGGGTGGGTGGGCCTGACCCAATCATAGGGGGAGGAATCCCTAAAATCGAGAGTGTGCTCTTTCACGCATGTGCACGAAAGAGCTCACATCTCCTCGAGGCTAAGTGCAGCCTCGGGGAGATGGCCTCGACTTTTAAAAATATTAAAAATAGAGAAAACAAAAATCCCTTACATGACCCCTCATGTGAGTTGGGACATGTTCATAATTTACATAATAACTTTATTAAACTTTTTAAAACCTGACATGAAACCTCTACCCGCCGCTGGATGAGGTTTCATATTTTTTCTATTAGCCGCCGGGGTTCCTGGCCGACCCGCCAACCTTAAGGTTGGACAGGCAGGTCCTTTAATTAGTTAAATGATCCTGTCAATGGCCTCAAGTGGCCATTGACAGGTCGGCGGGCCCACAGCTGATTTTGCTGTGCCCCCACCTACCTGAAAATTTAAATGGGGCGGGGATTCTGCTTGACCGTCATCCCGCGTCATTTTGTGTGTCGGTGAGTGGGCCCCGCCCCCCGCTTGCCAACAGCAAAACTCTGCCCTTGGCTGGAGTCATATTTAGCACAAAGGAAGATGATTGTGGTTGTTGGAGGTCACATCTCAGCTCCAAGATGTTGCTGCAGGAGTTCCTCAGGGTAGTGTCCTAGGCCCAAACATTTTCAGCTGCTTCATCAATGACCTTGCTTCCATCATAGCATTAGAAGTGGGGATGTTCACTGATGACCATGCAATGCTCAACACCATTCACGACTCCTCAGATACTGATGCAGCCCATGTTCAAATGCAGCAAGATTTGGACAATATCCAGGCTTGGGCTGACAAGTGGCAAGTAACATTCATGTCACACAAGTGCCAGGCAATGTTCATCTCTAACAAGAGAGAATCTAGCCATTGCACCCTGACATTCAATAGCATTACCATTGCTGAATCCCCCACTATCAACATCCTGGGGTTAGCATTGACCAGAAACTGAACTGCGCTAGCCATATAAATACTGTGGCTACAAGAGCAGGTCAGAGGCTATGAATCTGGAGGCAAGTCGGACTGACACCTGACTCTCCAAAGTCTGTCCACCATCTACAAGGCACAAGTGAGGAGTGTGATGGAATATTCGCCACATTCATGGAGGAGCGCAGCTCCAACAACACTCATGAAGCTGTCACGACTCACTGGGGATAGTGCGCTGTAATATCGAGCCCCACTGTTTCCTGAGCCACAACAAATGTAAAAAGTTTGATTAGACCACCAGATTGCCCCAATTCTACCTAACTGTTTAATTTAGGTTAACAGAATATGAGCACCAGGTTTGTAAACTTAACAAGTAAATAACTGTTTATTAAACAAATTGTCTTTAACCAGTCACAAAAGAAATATGAACTGCTAACTTTTAACTCTATAACTTAAACTCTACCCCTTCTTAACCCCTATACACAAACACACACAAACATATAAGATATACAAAACATAGATTTTAAGGGAGAGATAAAACAGTTCAATAGCACCAATCTGGAGTACAGGATTAGATTAGGTGTGTTGATTTTGATTGATGTCTTTCCAAATTCCTTGCAGTTTGTTGTTAATGACATGGGATGGTCTTGCTGCACTTTCAGCCTGTAGTTCACTAGTTGAAAACTTGCTTTACCATGTCTCTACTGGTGATATTCTCCTTTTGTTCTTGACAGAGTATTTTTCAGAGAGAGAGAGAGAGAGAGAGAGAGAGAGAGCAGGTTACAGAGATATGAAGAAAAAGCCAGTTAGCTAGCCTTGTAGATTTACTGGAATCTTACACAGACGGGAGAGAGAGGTTTTCTCTTTGCAGGCTAGGATCTCTCTGCAATCACACAAAGCCCTGGTCACCTGATCAAGAGTCAATTAAAATGTTGATGCTAGGCAGTTCTCCTTTCTGGCACCATTTTGTCCAACCTGACACACTCTGTTCCAGGAGATAGCAACATTGTATATTCCACATCCTGTTCCAGTGACCTTGTCTTTCAACTGCAGCCATGGTAGTTTTTTAAAGCCACAGTCCAATTTTAAAGCCACAGTCCAAGAAAAATAAAAATAGGTTCTTTACAAAGCTCATCCAGAGCAAAGCAGCCTCCTTGACTGGCACAGTTAAAACATTAAGGTGTACTATTTCAAACATTCACTCCCAATTAATACACAGTAGCAGCAGTGTGTCCCATCTACAGGGCAAGGCGGAACAAGGCAAGGTTCCTTCGACAGTACCTTCTAAACCTGTGACCTCTACCACCTAGAAGGGCAAAGAGAGCAGGTACACCACCTCCAAGTTCCCCTCCAAGCCACATACTGTCCGGACTTGGAAATATGTCACCGTTCTGTCACTGAGTCAAAATCCTGGAACTCCCTCCCTAACAACCCTGTAGGTGTACCTACACCGCATGGACTGCAACAGTTCAAGAAGGCAGCTCACCACTGCCTTCTCAACGGCAATTAGGGTTGGGTAACAAACACTGTCCTAGCCAGTAATGTTCGCAACTCAAGAGTGAATAAAAAAGAGAACCACAGCAGTCATTTCAGACTCACAATATTGCTTAAACTTTGTGTAGAACAGATTGACAATTGTGTAATCAAAATATCATAAATAAACAGAACAAAAAGCCCGATAATCAGTAAAGGAATATAAACAGCATTGGACAAAAGGTAAGAAGAAACAATGAAAAGGACGATGAGAGTAAGCAGTGCACAATTATTTTATTCTAGTTTTATTTCTCTGAAAACAAAGAAATCAAGGAAGCAAAAAATGCTATTGAGCTTTTTAAAATCCAGGCACAGGATGTAGCCACCACTGGCAAGGCCATCGTTTGTTACCTATCCCTATACAAGTGGCTAGATTGCTAACACATTTTAGATAGCAGTTTTGAGTCAACTACATTGCTGTGGGTCTGATATATAGCGACCAGATTGATTAAGCACAGCTAATTTCTCCAAAGGGCATTAGTGAACTAGGTGGGTTTTTACAACAATCCTATAGTTTTATGGTTGCTATCACTGTTCCTATCTTTTTATTTAGTTAACTGAATTTAAACTGCCTAGCTGCCATGGTAAGATCCTCATGGTCACTATCACTGATCCTAGACCTTTACTTAATTAACTAAATTTAGGTTGCTCAGCTGCCGTGGTGGGATTCTCATGTCTCCCAAGCATAATCCAGGCCTCTGGATTACTCATCCAGTGACATAACCAATATGCTACTGTCCCATTTCCAGTTTTTTCCTGAGTCCATATACGGTTGTTTTAACACTGATATTCTCCATGTTTATTGTACACTAAAAGTTAAAGGTTTCACTTTGTTGCTCCAAGCACAGGCTAGAAGTGCGTATTGCAAAATGGGCTGAAAATGGCAGCCTGTGGATATTTGTATCATGGGTATGTGTTCCTGGCTTGTTCTGAGAGTGCTAGTATTGAGATTGTAAGCTCAGCAGCCCTGTTAAATCCCTATAACCCTCATTGCTCTCTTTTTAAACACGTATTGAACAAGGAGCCCTTTCATGTAAATATTCTTTAGTAGTTCACAGGATGTGTGGCTAATTGGCCAGGGTGCAGATTATTGGTGACCCATAGTTGTTTTGAGAAGATGCTACCAGGGATGTGTTTTGAAAGATTAATTTTACATCTAGCAACTTCGGGAGTGTTAGGAAATAGAGATAGTTTAAGTAAGTTATATTTATATTTGTGGGTGTTAGGAATGAGCTTTAGCTTTGAAGTTTAAGTTTGATTTGTATTTCTGTATCTGTGTGTTAAGAAAGGTCAAATGGAGTTTTAGTTTCACTTCAACAGGCTGCTTGCATTTCTAATGAGAAGTTTACGACCCCTATAAAGTAAAAGTAACTATACAAGATTAGAAAGAATAGTGCTGTTGTCTAGCAATAGAGGGGCCAGATAGGCAGGTTCCTCCCACAGACATACACATAGAACTAAGGAAACAGCAATTTCAAGCTCAGTTGAAGCCAGTACCCCAGAGAGACTGGACATTGGGAGAGGGAACTGCAGATTTCCAAGAGAATAAATCGGTCCCAAGCAAAGAAAAACCCCAAAAATCCAGGAAAGGGGAAGAGGGGAAAGTCCAAAGGAGACCTTGTAGTCAAAAGAAGGATAGGAACCTGGGAAAAAGGTCCTGTTAAGTGAAGTTAAGTATGAAGAGCAGAGAGAAAGGCTCCAAACTTCAGATTTATAGTGAGAACAGCTTGCAAGAAGCAAGAAGATTCAAAGAGACAACTGAAGGTCTGTAATTCTTTGCTATGGGCATGTGAGGCAGTGGTGTATTGTTAAGGCTGAGTTGGTGAGAGAGGGTGTGTGGAAGACAGCTTGAATGCATGTGATGACTCAGGGAAGAAGAACATCAGAAGGAGATGGATGGGATGGGATTAGAATAGTTAGGTGCTTGCTTGACTGATGGGCCAAAGGGCCTTTTACTGTGCTGTAGACCTCTATGGCTCTATGACTCTATGAGAGTTTAAAACTTTGGAGGTGAACCCTTGTGGAAGGTGTCTGAGAGAAAATATCAGTTTGGGAGAAGATTCCAAGGCGAGGTCTTGGAGAGTGGAGATTGGAAACCCTCGTGTGAAGGATGGAATTCAGTGAGACTGGTTGGCTTATGGTGTGACAAGTATCTGGGAGGAGTTGAGGAGAGATCCACAGCATCTGGTTGAGGTGGCATCTGTCACTTGAGGTCAGACCACAGGGTGCCATGGTTTACATGGACTGGTTAGTTACTGTGTGCATTAAAGTATAAGATAGCTTTTGTGACTTGTGTTATCCTTATAAATTTGTATGTATCTGCAAAGGTCTAGTTGTAGGTGAAGGAGTATTGAAACATAATTCATCTTTTCCTGCTGAATAAGTGCTTTATTGATTTGTAAAAAGTTCATCAGCTGACTCCTGTGACTCTCTTCAGTAGCTTTGTTTAAACAAACAAATAAAAGTTAGGATCTATCAAGCTGTGTTCTACTCTGTGATCAGGCTTGTCCAGGGGTAACCTCAACTGGGATCATAACAAGTAGGGCCTTGTCCAGGATTTCAAACGCGAACAACAGGTGGTTGGATGTGGAGTAATAATTGGTCTAGGACTGGAAATCCTTGACATTGGTGGGATTTGTGAATTCTTTTGGGAAGTACGTGGTGGTAAAGAGCTCCTGGACATAGGAATTGGAGTTGCGGTGAGGTATTTTACAGGTTGGAATTTGAAATGGCATTTGAGGTTGTTAAGGCATTTTTACATATAGAAAATATAACTCTGGCTGGTTTACAGAAATTAATCAAGGGTAAGCTGATGGAATGGACAGATAAGTTACAATTAGGATTACCTGCAAGTGTAAGGAAATGAGACATAATTGAAGATATAGCACAGCATTTAAAGCTGGAAGGAAGACTCAAGAGGCCGAGTTCTCCAAGGGGTGGGTCATTGGAATGGGCTCAAATTCAGTTGCAAAAGAAAAAGATTGAATTGCAGGAAATGAAAAATGAAAGAGCATTCCAAAGGGTACAGGCAGAAAAGCAGGAGAGAGAAAAACAAACAAGAAAGCAGGTTAGAAATTGTGAGGATAGAAAAGGAGAAAAAAGAAAAAGGGAGAGAGAGACAGAGAATTCCAGCTTAAAATGCTGGCAGTTAAAAAAGAGACACCAGTAGGGGAGGAAGGACTTATTACTTGATCAGAACCCAGTGGGGAGATGTTTAAACTTGTACAAGCTCTTTGAAAGCTTGAGGAAAGGGATGTAGAGGCATTCTTTATTTTGTTTGTAAAAGTAGCTAGGCAAATGAAATGGCAAAGAGAAATCTGGACATTACTTTTACGGTCTAATTGGGTGGGTGGAGTTCATGACTTTATGTTTCGCTTTCAGAAGAGGTATCGGTGGATTCTTATGCAGTAAAAAAAGGCCATTCTGAGTGCACATGAGTTTGTCCCTGAAGCATTTAGGCAGAAACTTTGGAATATAAGGAAAAATCCTGGGCTGTATTGAATTTGAAAGGGTAAAGCAAAGTAATCTTGATCATTGGATAAGGCCACAAAATGTGAAGCTCTTAGGGAAATAATTCTCTTGAAAGAATTTAAAGATTCACTTCCTCTTGTAGTTAGAACCCATGTTGAAGACCAGCAGGTTAAAACAGTGAGAGAGGCAGCAGAGATGGCTGACGATTATGAACTAGTCCATAAATCTAAACCCTTTTTCCGTCATCCAAATAAACACAAGAAGGATAGAAGATAAGAAGGTGAAAGGAAGGCAAGTAGTCAGGCAAGAGGAGGGACAGTTGGGAATTCTCAGGAATCTTTTTCTTAGACCAGAAAGGAAGGTGCTGAGGGTGGAAGTGACATTTGAAAACCTAAGTGTTTTCATTGTAACAAGATGGGACACATTCGGGCAGATTGCTGGAAATTAAATGGTAGACCAGCTGCAGTAGTAGGAACACCTAAGGAATCCTCAGGAAAGGTTGCATCAGAAAACAAAATGGTTGTCAAAACTGTAGCAGTAGTAAAGGTGAAATGTGTTCCCTTGGAAAATACAGGAAAGGGAATATGGTTCAGGATAGTCCAGAGAGTTCTTCTTTGGTTACTGGCGAAGGAAGTCACGCTATCAGTGCACCTGCATGTTTTGTGTCAAAGGGAGAAGTGTCCCCTTACTCCTCCAACAAAATAAGTAAACGGATTAAAATTTTGTGAGGCACAGGGGCAGATCAATCATTGATGGTGGCTGATGATATAATTTGTGTTCCAGATAGTTTTATGAAGGAAAAAGTATTAATAAGAGGTGTTAATAGAACTTATGAATCTGTTTCTTTGTGTAAAGTTAACTTACAAAGTCATTTTGTAAATTGAATTGTTATGGTGGGAACTATTCCTAGGTCACCTATTGAAGAGGTGGATTTTATTCTGGCTAATGACTTGGCTAATGGAGACAGTAATGTGGCATTGACTGTATTGCAGCCGGCAGCTGATCATGTTGATCTTAACAAACTTCAGGAAACTATTGTGGCTAAAAATGAAAGACTTATTGGCAATAACAAGCAATTGAAGGAAAACCTGATCAACTTTCATGTGTGAAAGAGGAGTTTGCTAATAAAAGAAGAGAATTGGTGAGATCAGTTGAGAATCAGTCATAGAAAGTAGAACACTTGACTGAAGACTTGAAATGTCTAAATGATTAAGTTGTAGAAGAAAATTTAACAAAGGTCAATCTTCAATTAAAACTTGATGAACTTCAAGCATCAATAGTTGCTATGAAATATCAGGGTAAATGCCTTGAACAAGAAAAGGAATTGTTGGTAAGTCAGAATAATTGGCAGAATGCAAAATTAAAAACCAAAACTAATGCATTGTTAGAACTTCGGCAGGAAAAGAGCAATGAAATTCTCAAACTTTGAAGCAAATTGGACGAAAGGAAGGAGAAGCTGAAAGAGAAGATGTGTGATATGGAGTGCCATGGTTCCAAAGTTGTTCCCGTGAATAAAAGCTCTTTGCTGAATTGTGGTCCAGTTGAGCAAAGAACTGTAAAATTATTGATCATCAACCTCAGTAATTGACAATATGAAAACAACTAATATACATGCAGAATTAGAAATCAAGAATCGCTAACAAAAAGGGCTGAAAACACAAAATGGCCTGGAAAAGCTAATGACCAGAAGTACTGATTTAAAAGTGCTTGCTGGTGCTACTTTACAAAATACAGCACATGGAATCCAGGTAAGTGGACAGTTTGCAAAAGACCTTTCAAAACCTGGAAAGGTGTGGAATGATATAGTTCATGGACTATGTAAAAGATTTGAAGGGTTGGAATAAACTATGAAACTCTACAGGGAGCATATAATTGACACTGCTCAAAGAGAAGTGGAAAAGATCTGTTCAAAACGGGAGCTGAAGAAACAACAATATCATAAAAAGTTTAAAGATCAAACCAAGCAGGAGTATGAAACCTTTTTATGTGAACATAAAAGGTACCTCAATAACACCCTTGAAATGGCAAAAAGAGATTTTTACCAGAGAAGAAATGAGATGTTAACGCACAAAAATACCATTTTGACTTTGCTAAATTGAAATGAGAATTTACCAGGTTCGGAAAATGAGCTTGAGGATGGAATTACACCTACAGTGAATGAAAAGGATGATTGAGCTGTAGACTTAAATTAAACATATTTTGCTGAGTTAAAGGCTGGGAATAAGAAGAAAAAGAAATGCAAGGGTTGAGCTATGACAATACTATGATGTACAAATCCTGCTAATCTTATTACATTTATTGACTTTGTTTAAGTATGTTTTTGTAATTGTATGATGTAACGTCTAATTATGAAACAAAATGGAAAGAATATTTGTATAATAGATTATAAGCTATTGCTAGAGGTTTGTGATGTTAAGTATGTGTGAGGAGGATGGAAGTCCATTGTGAAGAAACCTTCACTGTGTGAAGAATTCTTTTCTCCAAAGGATAGGGTGTTTGGAAATAGAGATAGTTTAAGTAAGTTATATTTATATTTGTGGGTGATAGGAATGGGTTTTGAGGTTTACGTTTGATTTGTATTTCTGTATCTGTGTATTAAGAAAGGTCAGCTGGAGTTTTAGTTTCACTTTAAAAGGTTGCTTGCATTTCTAATGAGAAGTTTACGTCCCCTATAAAGTAAAAGTAAACACACAAGAGTAGAAAGAACAGCGCTGTTGCCTAGAAACAGGGGGGCAAGATAGGCAGGTTCCTCCCACAGACATACACATAAAAATAAAGAAACAGCAGTTTTAAGTTCAGTTGAAGCCAATACCCCAGAGAGACTGGACACTGGGAGAGGGAACTGCAGGTTTCCCAAAAGAACAAAAGGGTCCCAAGTGAAGAAAAATCTCAAAAATCCAGGAAAGTGTAGGAGGGGAAAGTCTAAAGGAGACCTTCTTGTCAAAGGAAGGAAATGAATTCATCAAGGCTCTTCAGACAGCACCTTCCAAACCCACGACCACTACCACCTAGAAGGACAAGGGCAGCAAAAAGATGGGAACACCACCAGCTGGAAGTTCCCCTCCAAGTCACTCACCATCCTGACTTGGAAATATATCGCCGTTCCTTCACTGTTGCTGGGTCAAAACCCTGGAACTCCTTTCCTAACAGCACTGTGGGCATACCTACACCACACAACCGCAGCTGTTCAAGAAGGCAGCTCACCGCCAACTTCTCGAGGGCAGTAGGCGTGGGCAATAAATACTGGCCCAGCCAGCGAAGCCCACATCCCTTGAATGAAGGGAAAAAAAGGAACCTGGGAAAAGGTCCTGTTAAGTGAAGTTAAGAGTGAAGGGCAGAGAGAAAGGCTCCAGCTTGTAAGAAGCAAGAAGGTTCAACAAAACAACTGAAGGTCTGTAATTCTTTGCTATGGGCATGTGAAGCAGTGGTGTACTGTTAAGGCTGAGTTGGTGAGAGAGAGTGCATGGGAGGCAGCTTGAATGCATGTGATGACCCAGGGAAGAGGAACATCAGAAGGAGAGTTTGAAACCTATATAAATTATTGGAAAAAAGGGGGATCGGAAAGGGGGTGGGGGATACCTTTATTATCACATTCCTTAGATAATATCACCAGCTTCAACACCTCTTTGTCCTTTTGTCTATGACATCTTTTGGTTATCTCCACCTATCACTGGCCCTCTATCCAGCTCTACCTGTCCCACCACCCCTTATACCAGCTTATATTTCACCTCTTTTCTATTTTTCCTTAGTTCTGATGAAGAGTCATATGGACTCGAAACATTAACTGTGTTCCTCTCCGCAGATGCTGTCAGGCCTACTGATTTTTTTTCCAGGTATTTTTGTTTTTGTTCTGTAAAGACTTAGTTGTGAGTGAAGGAGTATTCTAATATAGTTCCTCTTTTCTTGTAAAAAGCTCATCAGCTGACTCCTGTGACTCTGTTCAGTAGCTGCTCTCCATGTATTTAAACAAACAAATAAAAGTTAGGATCTATCAAACTGTGTTCCACTCTGGGATCAGTGTTGTCCAGGGGTAACCACAGCTGGGATTGTAACAGGGAGGCACAAAAATTGGTTAAGTAATGTGAGATTGGAATCACATGAAAGACAAGCTGCATTAGGATGGGAAGGAGATTGATAAATCACCGTCTCCTAGTACTATAGCACAAATTATCAAATTTCACAACTTGTCTTGGTGGGGTTTGGATCGTGATTTTGGATTGCAACACCAGTACCACAACAACTACACTACCATATCCCCAAACAATGTGAAAGAAACACATAAATCAAAATGCATTTATAGTCCCTGTGATTGGAACCTTCCTTCCACAGTACATTCACAAATGTGGATGAAGCCACACAGGACTGAGAGGTGTGCCATTCAATCAAACTCCTGAGTTATCCAAGTGTTAAGTGAAAGAAGGAAGAAAGACTTACATTTATATAGCAGCTTTCACAAGTATTGGACATTCCAAAGTACTTTACAGCCGATGAAGCACTTTTTGCAGTGCAGTGTTGTAATGTAGGAAATGGGGAAACCAATTTGCACACAGCAACCTCTCACAAACAGCAGTTTGATAATGATCATGAAATTTGTGTTTGTGTTATTAATTGAGGGATAAATATTGGTCAGGAGCAGGACACAAGGGGCAACTCTCCTGGCCTCCTTGAAATGATACCACAGGATTGTTTACATTTACATGAGAGGGCCTAAGTTCAGCATCTCATCCAATACACCTCAACTCCAGCACTCCCTCAGTTCCACACTGGAGTTCCAGCTTAGATTTTTGTACTCAGAAGTGAGCTGGCTACCCACCAAGCTACAGCTGACACCTAAACTGGCTCCAATGGCTTGTGACAATGACACCAGGCAGTATTGGAGAGCTCATGTGGGGGCGGGGGCTTTAACTGCATCATCTAATAGCCTTCATTAACTATGTTCATATCACCCTAGATTAAATATGCATCTGCCCCTAGCCTGAAGTAGCTGTGAGATTTCCCCATAAATAACAGCGAGCACCATTAACCTCATGTTGACAGCGCAAGCTGGCTCGGTAATGGAGATAGATTACCTCATTTAAATGAAACAATTTCACACTTTAACGCGAGGTGGATGGACTCCTACCAAGTTTCAAAGTGTCTGTCACAACGAGACTAAATTTGGTTTTGCATACCCCGGTCTTTTATTTTCATCCTCGTTGTGGTTTGTTCATGATCAAAAAGTGATGTCTTTCCGCGAGGTTAAGTGGTGAATCCGGAAGTCCACACCATGCCCTCAGTTTCTTGACGGTACCTCGCCAATTAATATCCATAGATGCAAAATATATTTAACACCCCACAAGACAGCCACGATCTCGGAGTATTTTCCCCCCTTCAGTGGAAACAGAAGGTTCCAGCGCTGCCTGAGGTCTATGAAGGGACCGGCTGGCTTTAAGAGCTCTTTCCTCCCGCCCCCTCTTTTCATTATTATTATTTCATTCTGTTCTCGCGGTGGAACAGCTGATCTTTACAAATCGGCAGTTTATTCTCCTAAAGACAACATCTGGATCACCTCTTGCGGAACCGCTGTCTATTCTCCCGCAAGATGTCGACGGAAAAACAAGGTAAAAAAAAACGTGTTTCTTGTGTTACACACAGTCGAGGCTCCCTCCTCGGTGACAATTCCAGATTTGTGTTCTAATTTAGAGCGGCGTTTGAAAACCACATCTCTCGGTTCATATTCAGCTTTTTGTTTTGTGAGGGAAAGGTTAGAAAAATCTCCCAACTGCAAGCAGCATTTTTCGTATTTTATCATTTTTAATTGCTGCACTTGCTGGCCAGATCGGCTGATAGCTGAGCACAATATTCCAAAGACCCGGGCATTTGCCGACTCTAACATTAGTGCAATCCCAATCCCCGCAGGTAAGCATTTCTATCGCCCGTTCGGTTGAATTTTACCTCAAAACCCCAGATGCACATTTCGGATCCTGACTGGGTCCTGATTTTTATGAGAGCTCTTAAATTCTGAAATGGCATTGAGCCCGTGGCGCAATCACATGTAATGATTTTCTGTGACTGCACAGGGAACTCTATAGATTTTTTTTCAAATCCAGAGGACTATTTACAGTTTGCCTTTTATTGACTTTAGGGGTGAAGGCAAGAACCTCATAGGAGGGGGAAAGCATACAAATGATGCATAATTGTAAAGTCTTGAGGATCTGAATAATACTTTTAAGAATTTTACTAATGTAGCTAATTGTGGGTCGGTATCTTCTCATAGTACAAGTTAAGGAAATAGCACGGATAGAAATTATGTCGAAGGCAAAAGAAGTAACACATTCTCAGATTCTTATCACTTTAATTCCACAGTAATGATCCGTGATGATTTGTAATATTGTTAGTTTATGTCCATTTTATTTCTTTAAAATATATTAACAATTTCCATTTGCAGACCGCGCTTTAAAAAAAATTCATTTATTACCGGTGGGTTGTGAGTGCAGCCGTTTGATTTTTGCAGTGTGACATTTCAAATGCCATGTATGTCCCCAGTCTATATTTTGCATGTTTGAATACTGTAATTAACACCACTGATCTCTGAAGCTGCTCTGCACTCCCTCGTTGTAATTTGCTGGAGAGTAGAGCTGATAGTGTTTGGGCGGGGGAGCTGGGTTAGGAAACGAATTCATCCGTTTACGCAGACAGTGACAATTAAATTTAAGAAAAATAAACCTTTTGAAGGTTTGCGGCAGAAGCGACCTGAATAGTTTGTTGATGGTCAGGGAGCGTCATGAAAATTGGAACAGCTTGCTGAAGCGCACAAGTGCTTACTTAGCCCCGCTGGCGTGCTGAGCAGCTTGTGGCTGCTTCCTGCCCTGATTTTCCTGTGCTAGTGTAAGCAGGAACGAGGCGAAATTGTCAGAGCACCTGCCCTATTTTCACAGTATCGCTGAAAGGGAGTGAGAGTTTGCAATCTTTTTTTTTGCAGGTTGCATTTTTGCTCCCATCGTCACACCCTCTAACTTTCATTACAATCGGTTGCTGTCTAGAGCCAGGGAGAGGATTTTTCTGCATCTATCAAATGGACGTGTCCTCCATTTACTGTGCACTATTTATTTTCTCCCTTTGTAAAAAGGACAGCAGCCAGGAAGAATTTAATCTCTTTGTGTGCCGCTTGAGAGGGACTGGATAGTACAGTGGGATAAACAAACCGGGGTCTTTCTAACCAAACTGGCTGGGCGGGAATCCCACGGAATCGAGTGGAACGTGGGTTTTGCACCCAGCCCAATGTTACTCTCCAGTAACTTCAAAAGAGTAACATGTGTCTGGGGACTGTGGATCGCATAAGTTTCCTGGCTGGCGGGTTAGGTTAAAATGATTCTAGAATCATGGAATGGTTACAGCACAGAAGGAGGCCATTCAGCTCATCGTGTCTGTGGCAGCGCTACTCAGCTAGTCCCACTCCCCAGCCTTTTCTCCTTAGCCCTGCAGATCTTTTCTCCAACCAATTACCTGTATCCAGTTCCCTTCCACCACACATCCTTCCTAAAGTGCTGTACCCCAGAATTGGATCACAATACACCAGTTAATGCCAAGCCAGTGTTTTCTAAAGATTCATATTTTCAGGTTATTCCTCTGGTTTGGTTCCAGCAACCCAGTGTGATATGAATACCTTCCTTGTATGTTGGTTGAAATGAAATTGAGTGGTCTTACTCAGGTTACTAGTGGGCACCACAGATAGTGCAAAACACCACAAATTATTCATGATTTTGTACCAAAATTAGCAATCTCAACCATAGAGACAATAAATAACAGTGGAACCCCTCACCTCCCTTCTGACCTTCAAATAAAGGTGTCATATTTTCTTACATAATGCTCTTGTGAAGCATCTTGTCCCATTTTATTACATTAAAGAGCTTATATAAAATAAGTTTATGGTTGGTATTGGCCACAACTTCCTTGTTATTGTTCTCTATGCTCTAAGTACAAAACCCAGGATCCTGTATGCTTTATTAACTGCTGCCCTTCAGTGACTTGTGCACATTTACCATGGCTCCCTCTACCCCTGCATCCACTTCAGAATTGTACATTTATTTTATATTATCCCT
This sequence comes from Carcharodon carcharias, assembly GCF_017639515.1. NCBI lineage: Eukaryota > Metazoa > Chordata > Chondrichthyes > Lamniformes > Lamnidae > Carcharodon > Carcharodon carcharias. The sequence continues at coordinate 106,422,957 of NC_054485.1, forward strand.
CCTTGTTCTTCCTACCAAAATGTATTACTTCACGCATCTCTGCATTAAATTGCATCTACCACATGTCTTCCCATTTCATCAGCCTGCCTGTCTCCTCTTGAGATTTATCACTATCCTCTTCATAGTTCGCAATACTTCCAAGTTTTGTGGCCTCCGCAAATTTTGAAATCATGCACTGCACACTCAAGTCCAGGTCATTAATATATATCAAGAAAAGCAGTAGTCCTAACACTAACTCCTGAGGAAAACCACTATAAGCCTTTTCCCCGGTGTGAAAAACAACTGTTCATCACCAATGTCTGTTTCTTGCCACCTAGCCTATTTCATATCTATGCTGCCATTGCCCCTTTTATTCTATGGGTTTAACTTTGCTTACCGGCCTTTAGCCACCCGTGATGCCAATGAAGACATGTTCATAATGAGATGTCCTCCCCTCTCTGTCTTCCCAGTTTCTTAGAGCTGGCTTTGGAGGAGGTCTCTTAATAAAATACTCATCATCTTTAATGCAGGTAGTTGTTTAGGCTGGCTATGATGTCACAAGCAATGCATCGAGGAACAGGCAGGAATTTCAACCCCCATTGAGACCAATAACTTTTAAAAAGATATTTGAATTCCCAACGACCAACTGAAAAACACTGGGCATGACAAAGTTTCAAATGCTAAGCCTTTTGCTATAACAAATAAACTAAAAACAACATTGCCTAGTAGGCAGTCAATATTCCAAATTACAGAAAAGATAACCCTCATTAATGTCTTAGTGCGACAGATTACACCACGCTCTCCTCTGAATTTCAGCCCTTTTAGGAAACCATCCACAGGCACTCCCAGCTTCAGATGGGGGTTGTTTGTACTATCGAGTGACCATCGAAAGGCATTTCCCTTAGCCTTTGGACAATTTCTGAACTGACTACCAGCAGTAAGGCTCATTCTGGTGATTTCTCCTCCTGGCTTTGCCTGGGCAGATATTTCAGAGTCTTTAGATTGCTACGGGCTGCATCTCTTCAACCAGAGACTGTCCTTCTTCTTGCATTCTGCTGGCATCTTGCAGAGAACCCGAGCCTTCTTCCCTTTGTTGACCACATCAGCTGCAGTCTTTGTCTTTGTGAGAACAATCACCATCACTAGAGAAAAATTACTGAGCAAACTATTGGGATTAAAGGGTGACAAGTCCCCAGGACCCGATGGCCTACATCCCAGGGTCTTAAAGGAAGTGGCAGCGGAGATAGTGGATGCATTGGCTATAGTATTCCAAAATTCCCTGGATTCTGGAAAGGGTCCAGTGGATTGGAAAAATGCTAATTCTTATTCATAGGGGGAGAGGGGGGAGCAGGAAGAAAGTAGGAAACTATTGACCAGTTAGTTTAACGTCTGTCATTGGGAAATTGTTGGAATCCATTATTCAGGAAGTAGTAATGGGGCATTTGGAAAGTCAAAATGCAATCCATCAGAGTCAGCATGGTTTTATGAAGAGTAAATTGTGTTTGACTAATTTGCTAGAGTTCTTTGAAGATGTGACAAGCAAAGTGGATAATGGGGATCCTGTAGATGTAGTATATCTGGACTTCCAGAAGGCCTTTGATAAGGTGCCACACAAAATATTAATATGCAAGATAAGATCACACAGAGTTAGGGGTAATATATTAGCTTGGATAGAGGATTGATTAACTGACAGAAAGCAGAGAGTTGGGATAAATGGGTCTTTTTCTGGATGTCAAGCTGTAACTAGTGAGGTGCCACAGGGTTCAGTCCTTGGGCCCCAACTATTTATAATCTATATTAATGACTTGCATTCGGGGATAGAAGGTACTATAGCTAAATTTGCAGATGACACCAAAATAGGTGGGAAAGTAAGTTGCAATGAAGAAATAAGAAATTTACAAATGGATATGGACAGGTTAGGTGAATGGGCCAAAATTTGGCACATGGAGTTTAACGTGAATAAGAGTGAGTTTGTCCATTTTGTTTGGAAGAATAAAAAGACGACTTATTATTTAAATGGAGAGAAACTTCAGAATGTTTCAGTGCAGAGGGATCTGGGTGTCCTCGTGCAAGAATCGCTGAAAGCTAGCATGCAGGTACAGCAGGTAATAATGAAGGCAAATGGCATTTATTGCTAAAGGAATAAAGTATAAAAATAGGGAAGTGTTGTTGCAACTGTACAAGGCATTGGTGAGACCGCACCTGTGCACAGTTTTGTTCCCCTTATTTGAGGAAGGATGTAGTTGCATTGGAGGTGGTTCAGAGGATTGATTCCAGAGATGCGGGGCTTGTCTTATGAGGAGAGATTGAGCAGTTTAGGCCAATACTCGCTAGAGTTTAGAAGGATGAGAGGAGATCTAATTGAGGTATATAAGATGCTAAAGGGGATAGACAAAGTAAGCATGGAGCGGGTGTTTCCCCTTGTGGGACATTCTAGAATGAGAGGCCATAGTTTTAGGCTAAGAGGTGGCAGATTTAAATCAAAGATGAGGAGGAACTTCTTTTCTCAAAGAGTCGTGAATCTATGGAATTCACTACCTAAGGGTGCAGTGGATGCCGGGACACCGAATAAATTTAAGGAGGAGATAGACAGATTTTTAATTAGTAAGGGGTTGAAAGGTTATAGGGAGAGGGTGCGAAATTGAAACTGAGGCTGAAATGAGATCAGCCATGATCGTATTGAATGGCGGGGCAGGTGCGAGGGGCTGAACTGCCTACTCCTGCTCCTCGTTCTTATGTTCTTATCTCTCTTTTAATAAAAACAGAAAATGCTAGAAAATCTCAGCAGTTCTGGCAGCATATGTGGTGAGAGAAACAGAAGTAATGTTTCAAATCCAATATAACCCTTTTTCAGAGCACCCTTTCCCTGCCCAAAAGCTTGGGAGACTGAAAGTCTGCTACAGTTAGCCCAGCTGCTTCTGCCTTTGTTTTCAGGTGTGAACATTTTGCACCTTGTTCCCAGTAAGTATGAAGGTGAGCCCCATTAACCAAGCCACCCAGGGGTTCGAAGCAGATCATATGACCGACCTTCTTCATTCCTCCACTTTACCTGAAATAAAGAGACAATGCAAAATATAATCATCTTATAAACCGTTGTATTCGCAACAGGTTGCTACATCAGTACATGCAGCCAGTGGCAAATGTCACAATAGTGCAATCAGTAATGGTCACCTTGTTGAGGCATGGTAGAAGGAGCTGTGCTATGCAGCTAACTATGTTTCAAATCCAAAATGCCCTTGAGCCACCCTACCTCTCCTCCAGCCCTGCAGCTCTTGGAAATCTCAGCACTTCTCTAATTCTGCCCTCTTGAGCATCTCCAATTTCCTTTCTCCACGATTGTGGCTTTCTGCAGCTGGTTGGGCCCTAAGCTCTGCAATTCCCTCCCCCAACTTCTCTGTCCCTTTACTTCTCTCTCTCCACCTTTAAGGCACTCTTTAAAATTTACTCTTCAACCAAGCTTTTGACTATTGATTGACGATTTGTCCAAATATCTCATTTTGTGGCTTGGTGTGAAAATTTGTTTTATAAAGCTTCTGTGATGTACCTTAGATCATCTTACTTAATTAAATGTTGTAGTTATTGTGATACAGTTTGTTTTCCATTATCACCCTAGGTGAACTTTGACCCCAATGTATTGGTACTGACCCTGTGGTGTGCATTACTTTTCATGAACTATGTCTTTTTAAGGTGTTTGAGTTCTAGCCCTATGTGTATATATTTGAAGATGATATTTATAGACCTTGAGGGTCTTTGTCAGAATATCGTGTACAATCGGAAACAGCCATAGAGCCTCAGTTAAGCCAAGGAATGTTGCCAAAGTCTGTTAAATCAATTGTGTTCTGTATGATACCATCATGGGTCATTTGTAGCAATGGGCTTTAGGAGGTGGTAAACGTATGACTCCCAAAACACACCCTGGGTAGGCCCATAATCCACATTAAAAAGCTTTGGAGACATCAAGAACCTGACTATTTATTATTTTATGGGGACTGGTCTACATTCAACTCACCCTGAAATCTTTACCCTATGTTTTTCAGAAGTCTTGAGACTTTGCTTTTTTTAAGTGGATGAATGGTGAGCAGTGCAGTAATGGTTTGATAGTGCAGAACTTGAATATTGCTGAAAAAAGAGATTTTTTAATCAGAGCTTTTCATCTTACACTTATCAGATCAATTTTCAAGAATACTAAATGTGAAGGGAACAACAATTTATGCTGCATGAGAAGTCAATCAGAGTCAAATTGCCTGGTTTAAATTTCAAACAATATTTGGCAGATAACTGTCAGTCACCATCCAACTGGTGCATTCTCCATGGCAACGCCTCTACCAATCAGAGTCCACTTGCCAACCAATCAACACCCTCTTATACATATATATATGTTTTAATTGTTGTTCCCTTTGTATTTGGTATTCTTGCAAATTGTCCTGATGTGTGCAAGATGACAAACTTTTCAGCAATAAGCAATAAACAAAAACTGCTGGGATTACTGCATGGAAACCATCTCCTCGAAGATTGGAAATAGGTTCCTCGAATCATGGAATCTTCATTTATAGAGCCTGGATGCCTGTGTTTGCAGTGAACCTGGTTCGAGAATATTTATACATATGTATATACACGTGAGTGCTGAATGCCACAACCTCCCATTACTATGTGATCAGCAGAAGATTCAGGGCTATGGGGAGACAGGAATGTAGCTGGATTAGTTTTACAGCAAGGAGCTGGCACAAACACAAACAGCCAAATGATCTTCTTCCACACTGTAAACTCCAATGGTTCTATGGCGAATTTGGGAATCGTGATTCCTGGATGTGCTAGATTGTAGAAAACCATAATTACTGTGTGTCCTGGATTGTAGATTCCTGTTTGATGAGTTATAGCAACCTGTGATTATTATGGGTGGATTTTCAATTTGTCGCTGGGGCATAAAACTGACATAATGAAGTGACTGCTCATTATATAAAAAACTACTGTTTCAATTTCCACTTAAGTCAATAAAGGTAACAATCAAGGATTTTCTGTCAGAGGCAGTCAATCCACAATAGCAGTTTATTTTTTCTTTATTCTTTCATATGATGGGTTTGTTGCCCATCCCTAATTACCCTTGAACTGAGTGGCTTGCTGAGCCATTTCAGAGGGCAGTTATGAATCAACAACATTGCTGTAGGTCTGGGGTCTAGAGTCACATGTAGGCCAGACCAGATAAGGCTAGCTGATTTCCTTCCCTAAAGGGCATTAGTGAACCAGATGGGTTTTTTCAATCAATGATAGATTCATGCTCACCATTACTGAGACTAGTTTTTTACTTCTAGATTTTATTAAGTGAATTTAAATTCCACCGGTTGCCACAGTGTAACCCATGTCCCCGAATCATTAGCCTGGGTCTCTAGATTATTAGTCCAATGACATTACCACGATGCCACCATCTCCCCACCTTGCACCCCAGCACTAAATTGGAAATCTATCTCAATGACTGAAGGATTGTGGAAGTGTGTGACTACTTTGTGCATGATCAGGAACTCTGCGGGATCTTGTAGCCTTATTATTGGGCACACTGGTTCTAGAACCCCACCACTCATGTGCATCAAATTCCAGAATACCGATTGGATGGTGCCAGATTCTAGAGCATGGACTAGAGTGCATCCGATTCTAGAACTGACCCATGTTCTGGAATTTCCTGATTTCCTCTTGGATCTTTTACCACAGTTTAGATGATTTCTTATTGCCGCTCACATTCCTGTCAGAGGGGGCAGCACTGGGCAGTTGCGCCCTTGGGAATGTCACTGGCAACTTTCATCATAGAAATGGTATCTCTTGACCCAAACATGCTTAAGACTGTACAGAGGGAGCAGCAGCAAATGGACAGGATTGGATGTGAAAGAACATGTTGGAAGACATGTTTCAGTTTCAAATCAGCATTTATAAAAAAATAACTTGGAATAAGAAACATATTTTTGACAGGTACGTTAAATTGAATAAGCCAATCCAGCGACAGCCATCTTCCTCTGTGCTGGATCCTGGGTCTGACTCCAGCCAACGGAGAGTGTTACCCCCCTGCCCCCCGATTCCCATTGACTCCACTTTTGCTCGGGCTTCTTGATGCCACACTTGGTCAAATGCTGCCTTGATGTCAAGGGCAGTCACTCTCACCTCACCTCGGGAGTTCTGCTCTTTTGTCCATGTTTGAACCAAGGCTGCAATGAGGTTAGGAGCTGAGTAACCTTGGCGGAACCCAAGCTAAGTGTCAGTGAGCAGGGTATTGCTGAGCAAGTGCCGCTTGATTGCACTGGCGACAACGCCTCACATCACTTTACTGATGGTCGAAAGTAGACTGATGGGATGGTAATTGACAGGTTGGATTTATCCTGCGTTTTGTGGACAAGATATACTTGGACAATTTTCCACATTGCTCAGTAGATGCCAGTGATGTAGCTGTACTGGAACAGTTTGGCTAGGGATGTGGCTAGTTCTGGGGCACAAGCCTTCAGTACTTTTGCTGGAACATTGTCAGGGCCCATAGCCTTTGCATTATTCAGTGCCTTCAGCTGTTTCTTGATATCATGTGGAGTGAATCAAATTGGCTGAAGACTGGCATCTGTGATACTGGGACCTCAGGAGGAGGCCAAGATGAATCATCCACTTGATACGTCTGACTGAAGATGGCTGCAAATGTTTTAGCCTTATCTTTTGCAGTGATGTGCTGGGTTCTCACATCATTTAGAATTAGAATATATATGGAGCCTCCTCCTCTGTTAGTTCTTTAATTGTCCACCACCATTTATGACTGTATGTCCCAGGACTGCAGAGCTTTGATCTGATCTGTTGCTTGTGGGATCGCTTAGCTATGTCAATCTCATGCTGCTTCCACTGTTTGTTACGCAAGTAGTCCTGTGTTATAGCTTCACCAGTTTGACACCTCATTTTTAGGTATACCTGCTGCTGCTCCTGCACTATTCATTGAACTAAGGCTAATCCCCAGGCTTGATGGTAATGGTAGAGTGAGGGATGTGCTAGGCCATGAGGTTACAGTTTATGGTTGCATACATTCTGCTGCTGCTGATGGCCCACAGCGCATCATGGTTGCCCAGTTTTGAGTTGCTAGACTTGTTCAAAATCTATCCCATTTAGCATGATGGTAGTGCCACACAGCCCGATGGAGAATATCCTCAATGTGAAGATGGGACTTCATCTCCACAAGGACTGTGTAGTGGTCACTTTGAGAATACCATCATGGACTGTTGCTTCTTCAACACATAGATTGGTGAGGACGAGTTTAAGTAATACCCTGTCACTCATCTTGCAATGTCCCCATTGTAAAATTATGCATCCCCTCTCTGTCATTAAACAGCTGGGACGTCTGGAGAAATATCCAATTGTCCTGACCTGACTAATATTTTAAAAAATTGTCTAGCTGATATTGTGAAACTGAAACAAGCACTAGCATTGCAGTAATAGAGGATACAGTGGCATAATGGTTAGGCTAATGGACTAGTAATCCAGAGGCCTGAACTAATAATCTGGAAGTTTGAGTTCGAACTCCACCATAGTGAGTGGGGAATTTAAATTCAATTAATTAAATAAAATCTTGAATGAAAAGATAATCTCAGTAGTGATGACAATCAAACTATCAGATTGTTTTAAAAACCCATCTGGTTCACTAATGTTCTTTGGGGGAAAGAAATCTGTCTGTCTTTTCTAATGGGATTCCAGACCCACAGCAATCTAGTTGATATATAACTAGCCTCTGGAATGGGCTAGCTAGAAATAACAGCTATACCCAAAGTATAGTGAGCCAAGAAGACAGCTCCCCATCATCGAGGGATGGGAATAGGTGACAACTGCTGGTCTCACCAGCAAAGCTCACATCCTGTGAATAGATTAAAAATGTTGAACTTATTCAGATGTCTGGAGAACATTGTGGAGACAGTGGCTGGAATTTTCCAGCCCCTCGTGCTGATGGGATCTTCCAGTCCCTCCGATGTGAATAGGAATTTCAATGGTTTGCTGGTCCCGCTCCGGAGGTGGGGAGGTGGGGGGCTGAAAAATTCCAGCCAATGGTCTATGGTAATGTCACTGGACTAGTAATCCTGAAGCCCAGGCTATAAACTCTGGGTTTAGAGTTAAGGCCCTAAATTTCATTGGGTATTATCCACATTTCCTGTACTTCTTCACACAAAGGGTAGTGGCATTCTGGAAGTATATCCTCCAAAAAGACTGCAGATACTGGGGGACTAATGGAGCTTTCAGGACCAAGGTTGGCAGACTTTTTGTCGGGTGAGAGCATTGGGAGCAGTGACAGACAAATGGAGATGAGAGACAGGTCAGCCATAATATGGGTTTAAATCCCACCATAACAGCTGGTAGAATTTAAATTCAATGAGTAAAATCTGGAATTGAAAACTACTCTCAGTGCCATGAAACTATCATCAATTGTTGTAAAACACACTTGGTTCACGAATGTCCTTATCTGGTCTGGCCCACTGGTCTGGCCCACATGTGACTCTAGATTTACAGTTATATGCTTGACTCTTAACTAATCTCTGAAATGACCTATCAAGGCACTTAGTTCAAGGGCAATTAGGGATGGGCAGCAGATGCTGGCCTTGCCAGTGATGCCCACATCTCGTGAAAGATATAAAGAGTTTTTTTTAGTATAATATTAACCCAACACAGCTGCAATAATTTATTGAGGCTTCTCTGAGATCATTCCAGAGGACTAGAAAAGTTACAGCATTGGAACAGGAGGAGGCCATTCAGCCCATTTAGCCTATTCTCTCATTAAATTAGATTATGGCTGACCTGTCTCTCATCTCCATTTGCCTGTCACTGCTCCCAATGCTCTCACCCGACAAAAGTCTGCCAACCTTGGTCCTGAAAGCTCCATTAGTCCCCCGGTATCCGCAGCCTTTTTGGGGGAGATACCTCCAGCATCCCACTGCTCTTTGTGTGAAGAAGTACGGGAAATGTGGACAATACCCATTGAAACTTAGGGCCTTAGCTCCATATAGACCAGAAACAACACACTTCTCCTTGCTGTGTCTTCATTTTCTCTGTGTTCTTTCATGTTCCTCGTTCCCTCCCTTATTTTATGATTTTAATCTAAGTATCTGCCTGTCTTTCACTATCACCTGCTACAAATTATCCATTCTTCTTAATTCCGTTGACTGCATTAAACCTTCCTGTTCCAATAGAACATAAGAACATTAGAAATAGGAGCAGGAGTAGGCCATTCAGCCCTCAAGCTGCCTCGCCATTCAATAAGATCATGGCTGATGTGCCACAGGCCTCAACTCCTCTTTCGAGCCAGCTCCTCATAACCCTCAACTCCCCAATATTTCAAATCTATCTACCTTCTCTTTAAACCTAATTTAGCCTCACAACTCTGGGGTAGAGAATTCCAGACATTTACTACGCTCTGGGAAGAAATTCCTTCATTTCAGTTTTAAATGAGTGCCCCCTTATTCTGTAACTATGTCCCCTAGTTCGACATTCTCTCATTAGTGGAAACATCTTCTCAGCATCTACCCTGTCAAGCCCCCTCAGAATCTTCTATGTTTCAATAAGATCACCCATCATCATTCTAAACTCTAATTAATAAAGGCCTAACCTGTTAGCCATTCTTAATAAGTCAACCCCTTCATCCCAGGAATCAGCCTAGTGAATCTCTTTTGAACTGCCTCCAATGCCAGTATATCCTTTCTTAAATACGGGGACCAAAATTGTACACAGTACTCCAGCTGCGGCGCCACCAATGCCCTTTACAGCTGTAACAATACTTTCCTATTTTTAAACTCCAACCCCATAGCAACACTCTAGCATTTTCCCAATGACAGATGTTAGGCTGACTGAAAAGGGTTAATAGGGTGGTCAACAGGACTTTAAACTAGAAAGTTGGGGGGAAGGGAATGATAATACTCCGAGAAGTATGACTAATGGGAAACAAAGCAGCAGGTTAGCGTGGAGGTGGTGGGGGGTGTGGATTCAACTTCATGGAAAATTATGAAAAAACTGAAAAGAAAGGAGAGCCCAGGAGAGGCTATTAAAGTCTCCAGAACACAAAATAGGACAGAGTGTTTGGAAAGGGCCAGGAATCTAACTTCAAGCACATCAGATAAAGGGATGACAATGACAGAGGGGACGGGAAATGCAGGACTGAAGCTGTTGTATCTGAATGCACGCAGTCTACGAAATAAGGTAAATGAGCTTGTGGCGCAGATTGAAATTGGCAGGTATGATGTGGTGGGCATCACGGAGACATGGCTGCAAAGGGATCAGGACTGGGAGCTAAATATCCAAGGATATACATCCTATCGAAAAGATAGGCAGGTTGGCAGAGGGGGTGGAGTTGCTTTGTTAGTAAGAAATGAAATTAAATCGATAGAAAGAAATGATGTAGGGTCAGATGATGTAGAATCTGTGGGGTAGAGTTGAGGAACTGCAAAGATAAAAAAACCATAATGGGAGTTATGTACAGGCCTCCGAACAGTAGTCAGGATGTGGGGCACAAGATACACCAAGAGATAGAAAAGGCGTGTAAGAAAGGCAAGGTTACAGTGATCAAGGGGGATTTCAATATGCAGGTAGACTGGGAAAATCAGGTTGGTAGCGGATCCCAAGAAAAGGAATTTGTGGAATGTCTACGAGATGGCTTTTTGGAGCAGCTTGTGGTGGAGCCCACTAGGGAACAGGCAATTCTAGATTTAGTGATGTGGAATGAGGCAGATTTGATAAGGGAGCTTAAGGTGAAGGAACCCTTAGGAGGAAATGACCATAATATGATAGAATTTACCCTGCAATTTGAGAGGAAAAAGCTGGAATCAGATGTAACAATATTACAGTTGAATAAAGGCAACTACAGAGGCATGAGGGAGGAGCTGGCCAGAATTGACTGGGAGATGAGCCTAGCAGGAAAGATAGTGGAACAGCAATGGCTGGAGTTTCTGGGATTAATTTTGGAGACACAGCAAAAATTCATCCCTAGGAAGAAGAAGCATACTAAATGGAGGATGAGGCAACCATGGTTGACAAGGGAAGTCAGGGACAGCATAAAAGCTAAAGAGAAAGCATACAATGCAGCGAAGAACAGTGGGAAACCAGGGAATTGGGAAGCCTACAAAGACCAACATAGGACAACTAAAAGAGAAATAAGGAGGGAGAAGATTAAATATGAGGGTAAACTAACCAGTAATATAAAAGAAGATTGCAAGAGTTTTTTTAGATATATAAAGGGTAAGAGAGAGGCAAAAGTGGATATTGGGCCACTGGAAATTGACACTGGAGAAGTAGTAGTGGGGAACTAAGAAATGGCGGAGGTACTTTGCGTCAGTCTTCACTGTGGAAGACACGAGTAACATCCCCAAAGTTCAAGAGAGTCGGGGGTCAGATGTGAGTATGGTGACCGTTACCAAGGAGAAGGTGCTAGGAAAACTGAAAGGTTTGAAGGTGGATAAATCACCTGGACCAGATGGATTACACCCCAGAGTTCTGAAGGAGATAGCTGAAGAGATAGTGGAAGCGTTAGTGGATATCTTTCAGGAATCACTGGAGTCCAGGGAGGGTCCCAGAGGACTGGAAAATCACTAATGTAACCCCCCTGTTTAAGTAGGGAGTGAGGCAAAAGATGGGAAATTACAGGCCAATTAGCCTGACCTCGGTCGTTGGTAAGATTTTAGAGGATGAGATTTCAGAATACTTGGAAGTGCATGGTAAAACAGGGCAAAGTCTACATGGTTTCATCAAGGGGAGGTCATGCCTGACAAATCTGTTAGAATTCTTTGAGGAGGTAACGAGCAGGTTACACAAAGGAGAGCCAATGGATGTTATCTACTTGGACTTCCAGAAGGCCTTTGACAAGGTGCCGCACAGGAGGCTGCTCAGTAAGATAAGAGCCCATGGTGTTAGAGGCAAGGTACTAGCATGGATAGAAGATTGGCTGTCTGCCAGGAGGCAGAGAGTGGGGATAAGGGGGTCCTTCTCAGGATGGCGGCAGGTGACTAGTGGAGTTCCGCAGTTGTCAGTGTTGGGACCACAACTTTTCACTTTATACATTAATGATCTAGATGAAGGAACTGAGGGCATTTTGGCTAAGTTTGCAGATGATCCAATGATAGGTGGAGGGACAGGTAGTATTGATGAGGCGGGGAGGTTGCAGAAGGATTTGGACAGGTTAGGAGAATGGGCAAAGAAGTGGCAGATGGAATACAACGTAGGGAAGTGTGAGGTCATGCACTTTGGTAGGAAGAATAGAGGCATAGACAATTTTCTAAACGGGGAGAAAATTCATAAATCTGGAGTGCAAAGGGACTTGGCAATCCTAGTCCAGGATTCTCTTAAGGTTAACTTGCAGGTTGAGTCGGTAGTTAGGAAGGCAAATGCAATGTTGGCATTTATTTTGAGAGGAATAGAATATAAAAGCAGGGATGTGCTGCTGAGGCTTTATAAGGCTCTGGTCAAACCACATTTAGAATATTGTGAGCAATTTTGGGAGAGGGTCCAGAGGAGGTTCATGAGAACGATCCCAAGATTAACATTTGAGGAACGTTTGAGGACTCTGGGTCTATACTCGTTGGAGTTTAGAAGGATGAGGGGGGATCTGATTGAAACTTACAGAATAGTGAAAGGCCTGGATAGAGTGGACGTGGGGAAGATGTTTCCATTAGTAGGAGTGACTAGGACCCGAGGGCACAGCCTCAGAGTAAAGGGAAGACCTTTTAGAACAGAGATGAGGAGAAACTTCTTTAGCCAGAGAGTGATGAATCTGTGGAATTCATTGCCACAGAAGGCTGTGGAGGCCAGGTCATTGAGTGTATTTAAGATCGAGATAGATGGGTTCTTGATTGGTAAGGGGATAAAAGGTTATGGGGAGAAGGCGGTAGAATGGGGTTGAGAAACTTATCAGCCATGATTGAATGGCGGAACAGACCTGATGGGCCGAATGGCCTAATTCCTGCTCCTATGTCTTATGATCTTATGGACTGGCCTATAGTTTCCCATCGGATTCTGTTTTTTCAATTATTTATCATTTTATTGTGCTACATGGTGCCACATACATACACAAACCCACCTAGAGCGGGACTTAACTTTAACAACATCATATTTCTCATTGATCACCGACCACCATCACAACACCCGCTGCTGTAACTGTGATTGAATCAGAGCCGTGTAAACACAGGGAAGGAGGTGGTATTTCATACATATTTTAACGGCCGCCGTCCCAGTGAGCAGAGTGATAAACCAACCTTTTTATTGTTATTCTGCATGTTGGGCTTGTGGGATTGGGGTGGAGAGCAAGGCCGTGTTTTGTTTGGAGTCTGATACAGTACAGCAGAGGAAGAAGGAGAAAGGGACCCCAGTTTAACATAGCTCAGCAATATACTCATTAATGAAGCCACAAATGAATCAGTTTGACTACAGGCTGGACAAGCTGAGGGTAAGAGATTGATGGTGAGGCTGGGAAGTGCGATTGATTTCCATTTAAAAAGATTGGTGAAGCTAATATTTAACACAAGGATGAAGGTGGGTAAATTCCAGGGAAGTTGAAGGCAGCAGAATAATTCCTGCTCTTAAATCAGAAATAAAGCACAATTGCAATTTCGTTTTTTGCTTTTACTCATTGTAGTTTAACCCTAGCTCTGTAGTGTCAGTGTGGCTAAGTTGGTAGAGCTCTTGCCTTTGCATCTAATGATTGTGAGTTTAAGTACCATTCCTGGAACTTGTGAGCCAAAATACAGGCTGATGCTCCCAGCAGAAATCTGAGGGACTGCTGCCCTGTCAGAGGTTCCATTCTTTGGTTGACATATTAAGCCAGGGCTGTATCTGCCCTCTCAGATGGAGGTGCAGGAAAATATATTCTGCTAAAAGCAAAGAACAAACTAAACACTATTGGGACTTCATGGATGAATAAAGACTCAAGGGAGCAATTGATGGTTAGGAAAGAGGCTTACATTAAGCACAAAGGCAGCAGAGGAGTGTGTGATAAGAGAGGGTATTAGGAGATAAGTCAAAGAAATAATTAGAAAGACAAAGAGGAACTATGAAATTAAGTTATCAAGGAACATATAATAGAATTGTAAAACATTTCACAGACACATCAGTCTAAAAAATAGGAATATGATGGGAATAGGGCCATTACAGAAATGTCATGAAATTATCACAGGTAACAATAGAGCTTGTTCATTGTCACCATATCCTTATTGGGGGTGTTGGCATCATCTTGCTTCTTCTCCGGCTTTCTTCAAGCCTTCGTCAGTCTACTTCTCAATGTTATTTGTCTATCTTGATTTTCTTCTTCCTCTTCTGTTTTTAAGCCTCAATATCTCCTTCAATGGTTGACAGGACCAGGTTGTCAGGTCCTCGTTTCCAATGTCCATACTTGGCTACGATTCTCTCTAACTGCACATAGTGAGCCTTTGGATAGAGAGGTGGCAGAAATGTTAAATAATTACTTTGCTTTGATATTTGCCAGGGAGATAGAAGAGGTCAACTTGACATTGAATGATGAGAAGAATGATGAGATAAGTGCATTTAAAATAAAAAAGGGAGTTGTATTAAATAAACTAAATGACCACATAGATAATCAAACCTCTTATCCACATATTTTAAAAGAATCTAGGGAAGAGTTAGCAGAGGCATGGCTACTCATATTTAATAATGCATTGAAACAAAGTGTGGTGTCAGAGGCCTGGTGGATAGCTATTGTAAGAACTATATTTAAGAAGGGGGGTAGAACATATTCATGGACTTATTGGCCATAAACTTAATATCAGTGGTAAGAAAAATAATATAAACTTTACTAATAGAGAGAATAGGAGAACATCTAGAAATGATAAAAATAAAAATGATTAGACAGCATGGATTTCAAAAGGGAAAGTCTTGCTTGACAAACATTACTGAATTTTTATGAAGAGAGAGAACAGACTGTGGTAATGCAGTTTATTTGAATTTTTAAAAGGCCTTAGTTGCACTCGCATCAAGTGCTCATAAAATTATGAGGAAGGTGGACATTTTTACTTTTAAAGGGCAGCATGGAACATGAACAATTCACCTTGATTCAACATGGGGCCCAAGGGGTCAGGTGACTTCTTGTGCGTTTTGTACAGATACAGGGGCAGACATGTCTGGGCACATCTATGTAAGTTATTTAAAATGTAAATAGCCTTCTCAGGGGTTGATGACCACCCCTCTCCATTTCAGTTGAAGAGACTTAAAGTATTGGCTGTTAGACTTGCCAGCCCCATGAAGATGGAATTACAAATGAAGACATTTGGAGGCTATTCATAGCCGGCATATTGATGGATATCAAATATCCTCCATTGTGTGACAAATTGCTTGGTCAGCAACCCATTGTGTGGACAATGGGAACAGCAATACTGTGAACACATGACCGAAACTGGCTAGAGATAGGAAATACCTTATTAATTCACAAGGATAGCTCAGAGGAGTCTGGGATACCAAGATCAGAGGGAAGCCATCTCATGCAGCAGAAGAAAGGACCCGGAGTGCAAAATCCATCACAGGCAGAGAAGTGGGGGCTAATTCGTTTTACTTTCAAGATTATATTTTCCACTACAGGGGCTTGACCAACTTTGACTGGAAAAGCCAGAAACCTGCTGTTGCTTGGATTGAACCATTGTGAATTCACCACCAGAGATCTCCACCCTTCATTTTTCTTCAGGGAACCAAAAGAAAATCCTCAGGTCTTCAGTGCTTGCAACAACCATCTTGAAGGGCTAAATTAATAGTGATTTATTGAACTCTTCTAAAGTATCAGTGCATCTCTGTGTGTGTGTGTGTGTGTGTGTGTGTGTGTGTGTGTGTTTCTTGCATGAGTGACTGGGTGTTCTTGCGTTTTATATTTCAGGTATTTTGAAAAAAATAATTTTTTATTCCTTTTAATTTAAATTTATGAAAGAACTTGTTCTGCCTGATCTCGAAAGCCACAGCACTAAATGGGGTAAAACAATACTTTAAAACTCATCTTGTTGCTGTCAGTCGAGAGGTAGGAAAAGGGGCATATGATCCCATACCTCTCTCCTGACCATATCACCTTCAATAAGGTGACTTATAATAGAAAAAAGAATTAGGTCAGATAATATGGAGTCAGAGGACAAGTTGCAGAAAGGACTGCTAGTTGGCTTCAAAACAGAAAGCAGGATGTGGAAATAAAGGGTAGTTATTCAGACTGGCAGAAGATGGGAAGTAATGTTCCACAAGAATCAATCCTGCTCACAATTTAGGTTAATAATTTGATCTTCAAAAGCACAATCTCGAAATGTACAGATGGCACCAAATTAGGGACTGAGGAGGTTTGCAACAAATTACAGGAGGGCATTATTAAATTTGCAGAATGGATAAATAAATGGCAAATGAAGTTCAACATAGATAAATGTGAGATACTATATTTTGGTTGGAAGAATAGGGAGGCGACTTATCACTTAGAAGGTTCAAGTCTTGGTGGGGTAAAAGGACAAAGGAGCCTCAGAATACAAATATGTCAATCATTAAAAGTTGAATCATAGGTTATTTTCAGAAGGATATAGCTGAAAAGTAGGGAAGTTATGTTAAACATGTTTGGAACCTTGGTTAGACCGCACTGAGAATTGTGTGTGCTCTTCATTGAGAAGAATATTTTAAAAAAGACATAGTCAGAGGTGTTTAAAATTCTGAAAGGTTTTGATTGAGTGGACACAGAGAGAATGTTTCTTCTTGTGGGGAAGAGCATAACTAGAGGTCATCAATATAAGATAGTCACCAAGAAATCCAGAAGGGAATTCAGAAAAAAACTTCTTTACCCAAAGAGTAGTGAGAATGTGGAACTTACTACCGCATGGTGTGGTTGAAGTGAATAATGTGAATATATTTAAGGGGCAACCATACAAGTATATGAGGAAGAAAGGTATATATGGCTACAGAGGGGGAAGGGTATAGATGGTTACAATGGTAGTTTTAGAGAGGAAAGATGCAAGGAGACCATGCTTGCCTCACTAGTTCCAGACAATGACCATCTCCAACATCACCCCCTGAAGTTCAATGGCATTACTATCTCTGAATCCCCCACTGTCAACATCCTGGGGTTACCATTGACCAGAAACTGAACTGGACCAGCGATATAATTACTGTGGCTACAAGAGCAGTTCGGGGGCTAGGAATCCTGTGGCGAATAACTCACCTCCTGACTCCGCAAAGCCTGTCCACATGTCAGGCATTTGATGGAATAGTCTCAACTCGATGGGTGAGTGCAGCTCCAACAACACCAATGAAGCTTGACACAAACATGTAATGAAGAAGGCTAATGGAATGCTATCCTTTATTACAAGAGGAATTGAACATAAAAGTAACATGTTATGCTTCAGTTATACAGGGCATTGGTGAGACCGCACCTCGAATGCTATGTGCAGTTTTGGTCTTATTTAAGGAAGGATGTAAATGCATTGGAGGTGGTTCAAAGGAGGTTTACTAGATTGATACCTGGAATGAGTGGGTTTTCTTATGAGGATAGTTTGGATGGGCTGGGCTTGTTTCCACTGGAGTTTAGAAGAGTGAGGGGTGACTTGATTGAAGTATATAAGATCCTGAATGATTTTGACAAGATGGACGTGGAAAAGATGTTTCCTCTTGTGGGTGAATCCAGAACTAGGTGGCACTGTTTTAAGGTTAGGGGTCACCCTTTTAGGGCAGAGATGAGCTGAAATATTTTCTCTCAGAGGGTTGTGCGACTTTGGAACTCTCTGCCTTCACAAGGTGGTGGAAGTGGGGTCACTGAATATGTTTAAGGCAGAGATAGATTCTAAACAAAAACAGAATTACCTGGAAAAACTCAGCAGGTCTGGCAGCATCGGCGGAGAAGAAAAGAGTTGACGTTTCGAGTCCTCATGACCCTTCGACAGAACTTGAGTTCGAGTCCAGGAAAGAGCTGAAATATAAGCTGGTTTAAGGTGTGTGTGTGGGGGGCGGAGAGATAGAGAGACAGAGAGGTGGAGGGGGTTGGTGTGGTTGTAGGGACAAACAAGCAGTGATAGAAGCAGATCATCAAAAGATGTCAACGACAATAGTACAATAGAACACATAGGTGTTAAAGTTAAAGTTGGTGATATTATCTAAACGAATGTGCTAATTAAGAATGGATGGTAGGGCACTCAAGGTATAGTTCTAGTGGGTTTTTTTTTATAATGGAAATAGGTGGGAAAAGGAAAATCTTTATAATTTATTGGAAAAAAAAGAAGGGGGAAACAGAAAGGGGGTGGGGATGGGGGAGGGAGCTCACGACCTAAAGTTGTTGAATTCAATATTCAGTCCGGAAGGCTGTAAAGTTCCTAGTCGGAAGATGAGGTGTTGTTCCTCCAGTTTGCGTTGGGCTTCACTGGAACAATGCAGCAAGCCAAGGACAGACATGTGGGCAAGACAGCAGGGTGGAGTGTTAAAATGGCAAGTGACAGGGAGGTTTGGGTCATTCTTGCGGACAGACCGCAGGTGTTCTGCAAAGCGGTCGCCCAGCTTACGTTTGGTCTCTCCAATGTAGAGGAGACCACATTGGGAGCAACGAATGCAGTAGACTAAGTTGGGGGAAATGCAAGTGAAATGCTGCTTCACTTGAAAGGAGTGTTTGGGTCCTTGGACGGTGAGGAGAGAGGAAGTGAAGGGGCAGGTGTTGCATCTTTTGCATGGGCATGGGGTTGTGCCATAGGAGGGGGTTGAGGAGTAGGGGGTGATGGAGGAGTGGACCAGGGTGTCCCGGAGGGAGCGATCCCTACGGAATGCCGATAAGGGGGGTGAAGGGAAGATGTGTTTGGTGGTGGCATCATGCTGGAGTTGGCGGAAATGGCGGAGGATGATCCTTTGAATGCGGAGGCTGGTGGGGTGATAAGTGAGGACAAGGGGGACCCTATCATGTTTCTGGGAGGGAGGAGAAGGAGTGAGGGCGGATGCGCGGGAGATGGGCCGGACACGGTTGAGGGCCCTGTCAACGACCGTGGGTGGAAAACTTCGGTTAAGGAAGAAGGAGGACATGTCAGAGGAACTGTTTTTGAAGGTAGCATCATCGGAACAGATGCGACGGAGGCGAAGGAACTGAGAGAATGGGATGGAGTCCTTACAGGAAGTGGGGTGTGAGGAGCTGTAGTCGAGATAGCTGTGGGAGTCGGTGGGTTTGTAATGGATATTGGTGGACAGTCTATCACCAGAGATTGAGACAGAGAGGTCAAGGAAGGGAAGGGAAGTGTCAGAGATGGACCACGTGAAAATGATGGAGGGGTGGAGATTGGAAGCAAAATTAATAAATTTTTCCAAGTCCTGACGAGAGCATGAAGCGGCACCGAAATAATCATCGATGTACCGGAGAAAGAGTTGTGGAAGGGGGCCGGAGTAGGACTGCAACAAGGAATGTTCCACATACCCCATAAAGAGACAGGCATAGCCTAGTTAGGCAAGGGAATCAAAGGTTATCAGGAATAGATGGGAATGTGGAACTCGAAATACAAACAGATCAGCCATGATCTTATTGAATAGCGGAGCAGGCACGAAGGCTGAAATGGCCTACTTCTGCTTTTATTTCATATGTTCATATGTTCGTATGACACAATCCAGGAAAAGGCAGCCCGCTTGATTGGCAACCAGCCCACTAACTGAAGCATTCACACCCTCCAGCACTGACGCACAGTGGCAGCAGCGTGTAATATGTACAATATACACTGCAGCAACTTGCCAAAGTTCCTTCAGCAGCACCTTCCAAACCCTCTACTATCTAGGACAAGAGCAGCAGATGCATGAAAAGACCACCAAGTTGCAAACCCATCTAGCGCCCCTCCAAGCCACTCACCATTGTGACTTGGAATTGTTTCGCAGTTCCTTCACTTTTGCTGGTTAAAATCCTGGGACTCCTTATCCAGCAGCACCGTGGAGTGCAGCACATGGACTGTAACACTTTCGGAAAGTGGCTCACTGTTACCTTCTCAAGGGTAAATATGGATAAGAAACAAATACTGGCCTTGCCAGCGATGCTCACATCCCATGAAAGAATATGAAAAGAACACTGGCATGGGCTGGTTGGACCAAATGCCCTGATCCCGTGCTCTATATCCTACATTATGTAAAACATCCAATGATATTCTAAAGAAGAGCAGTGGCGTTTTACCCAGTGTCCTGGCCAATATTTATCCCTCATTAAACAGTACCAAAAGCAAAGTATTTGGGCGTTATCACACTGCTGATTGTTGGTCCTTTCTGGGTGCTCTCCATTCATGGCAGCTTCATTTTCTACACTGCAACGGTAACACTGGCTGTAAAAGTGCTTAGGGTGTTCGGAGACCATGAAAGGCACTGTATAAATGCATATCTTTCCTTTTCCTCTGATGCATCATGGCATAAGGTTGTGGGATGTTGGGTGCGATTGGCATATGATGACCTTGTCATTTCAGCTGTACTGGAGGCAGCTAGTGGTTCAGTCAGTCGAATAATCTCTTCCTTACGCCTAGTGTTATGAGCACAGTCATCCTTTTGAAGGTCAGTTTGAGGAATGTGTGGTGGATGTGCTCACATTGCCGACCTCTGCTCTTTACCATTGGGTTCTGCGATTGGCAGGAATGTAGATGGGCATAGGGCTAAGGTCAATGATGGCATTGAAAGCAGACAAAGAAACATAGAACAAAAAGAAACATAGAAAATTGATGGCATAGAAGGAGGCCATTTTCCCTCCAAATATTCCAAAATGTGACATGTGCTCTGACACTAGAATATTATGGTAGTGACGAGCATCAGAATAAGTTATTTTACAAATGAATTGTCACAGCTCTGAAGCAGATCAGCTAAGTTTTAGGAAGGCAGAGATTTAAGTATAGCTCTGTAGTTAAATGGAAACTGAGCCTTTGAGCTGATGATTTCAGTTTCTCACTGTAAAAAGTCACAGCAGGTGGATGACTGATGCCAGATGGTCTACTGTTTCCTTTTGGATATATTCTGAGGAATTACATGAAATTCTGCCGACTGCAAACGCCGACACAATGACAGGGCTGAGGAAAAGAGAGATTTAATTATGGGCGGGTGGAGGTATCTTCAGTTTATTCAATTGCCGAAATATATCGTAACCCAACAGGATCTAATTGAAAGGGTGGGATGGGCTTGAGGAACTGAATGGCCTTTTCCTGTTCCTGTGTCACGGGACATTGCATAGATATTAAAATCAGTTAAAGTCTCAAAGGCAGCAGTATTGGTTCATTACCCATGGCATCGCTGTTAGATGGTCTGGGACCTGAGCCTGGCCCTTGGTTCTCACCACCATTCTGCAGTGGCAGTGGTTAACCCATCATTGCAATATAGCAAACCTACTGAAGCAATACACTATTGACTGAGATGAAATCAAAATATTATGCAATATTACCTTATTGCTACAGAAAGCTATTGGCCTTACAATATTTGTAAAACCACTTGCCTGGATGAGTGCAGTTCCAACAGCACTCAGGAAGCTCAACATCATCCAGGAAAAAGCATCTCGCTTGATCAGCACCTCATCCACCACCTTAACATTCACTCCCTCCATTACAGTGACCCCACAGTGGTGGCAGTGTGTACCATCTACAAGATGCACTGCAGTAACTCAGCAAGAATCCTTCAACAGCACCTTGCAAATCCGTGAACTCTACCTGCTAGAAGGTCAAGGGCACCAGATGCTTGGGAACACCACCCACTGCAAGTTCCCCTCCAAACCACACATCATCCTGACTTGGAAGCATGTCACTGTTCCTTCACTGTTGCTGGGTCAAAACCCTGTATATCCCTGCCTAGCAGCACTGTGGGTGTACCTACACCATATGGACTGCAGGGGTTCAAGAAAGCAGCTCACCATCACCTTCCAAAGGACAATTAGGGATGGGCAATAAATGCTGGCCTAGCCACATCCTGTGAAAGAATTAAAAAAAAACTATTTACCTATCATTTCACAAATCTTCTTTAAAGTCCAGGTTACGTTGTTCATCCATCCCATTCAGGGATGCCCAAGAGGAATAGCTGGCCAGCTACAGGCATGACTCTTGTGACATAATTTTACCCACAGGCAGCATTTTAGGGGAAAATGCCTTACACACAGTGCAGGTAAATATGCTTCAAGTGTATAGTTAAACATCTATCACCATTCAATGCCCAGCTCTAAGGTTCCTCTTTTACCAAAGTTTGGAATTCTGACAGGAGATTATCAGACACGCCACATCTTAGTTCAGCCTCTCAGTTTGTGTTCAGCAGTTGTGAGAGATATTTTGGCTTTATCAGAATGATTGTGGGTCAGCAAGATGCACAAGACACCTGCTTCACTACTCCTACCCTTCAGTCTCCATCCAGACCTAGAAACGTGGAAACATAGAAAGATTTTCGGCACAGAAGGAAGGCCATTTGTCCTGTCATGTTATGTTGGTGCTTGCTGAAGTATACCTATCAGTCCAATCCCATCTACCAGCTCTTGGTTCGTATCCCTTTAGTTTACCTCGTGTTTTTTAAATGCAATGATGGTTTCTCTCTCTAGCACCCTTTCAGACAGTGGGTTCCAGATACCCACCACCCTCTGGATGAAAAAAAAATCTACTCTACTCCTCTCTAACCCTTCTATAATCACTTTAAATCTGCCCCTTGGTTATTGACCGTTCCACTAAGGGGAATAGGACCTTTCTTTCCGCTATATCAAAGCATCTTACAATTTTATAGGCCTCAATTAAGCCTTGCCTCAGTCTTTTCTGCTTCAAAGAAAACAAACTGATCTTGCCTCATAACTAAAATTCTCCCTTCGTGGCAATATCCTTGTGAATCACTTCTGTGCCATCTCTAGTAGAGCTGAAGAAGAGTGATACGGACTCAAAATGTTAACTCTGTTTCTCTCTCCACAGATTCTGTCAGACCTGCTGAGTTTTTCCAGCATTTTCTGTTTCTTTCTCTTATAAGTCTCTTTCCTTAAGATCTGCCCTGACCAGTCTCTCTGCCTCTTCCTAATTTTGTTCAGCAAATTTCTTACACAAAAACAGAAAGTGCTGGAAGAACTCAGCAGGCCTTGCAGCATCTGTAGAGAGAGAACCAGAGTTAACACTCCACTTCCAATATGACTTCTTCAGAACTCAGCAAATTTCTTTCTTCATTCCCACTCCTCTGCACTTCATCATTTGTTATTTTTTCCTGTCCAACTGACATTTTCATTCTCCTTCAAACCTACATTTCAAAACTATTTATCCTGTTGGTCTCTTCTTTCTGTAAGTCTCCCAATTCTTGCAAAACAACACTCCAAATCAAGCTCTTTACACTTCTTAAGTTGCTTATTCAGCTTTCCGGTTAGCAACTGTCTATTCTTACTAAATACAGCCCTTTTCTGTTGCTATCCTCAATGCATAATTAACCATGTGTGAATATGAGGTCACACACCCAATGACAGAGGCTATTCTTTATTTTTTATGTATAATCAGATATACAATTAGCCTCCTCTGGATTCCTAATTAGCCGCATGTGGCTAAACAGCTCACATATTGGTCCACGCTGATTTATAATATTCATTTTTTTTTGATGTTATGCCTCTCGCAATGAGTTGAAAGCATTTGTTTAAAATTTATTTGTTTTATTTAACCCTTTCTCCTCCTTCCACAAAATATCTTTTTTTTAAAGGTGTAATCTTCTTCCAATCCACATTGGGAAATAAGGTGTTTTTGAAGCAGTCATTGATGTATCACTGCCCAGGGAAGCTCATCATTGAGTCTCCAGGTAGCCGTTCACATGGTCGTGGCCTCGCTGCCTGCTAGGTTATGGCCACAATGAAGGTGGTTGACATCAAATTGCCATTTAATCATCCACTCTTTGTGAAAACATCAGTACGCCACTGCCACTCCCACCTCACTCCCTTATCTACCACAAAGATAGCCTCATTGAAGCAGCACAATTAGTTGGAAGTTTAATGGTTTAAAGTGAGAGCAAATGCTGAAAAAAATGTAATTTTTAATTTGTAACGCCTCTTCCTACCATTCAGGCCTCACAGTTACCTGCTAATCTCTGCCCAGTCGTTCCAGTGCACTCCGGGTGCTGCAGTTCCATGGAAGACGAAATGAACTAGAAGCCGGGAATGTTGAGAAGCAGCAGGAAGGAGCAGTTAGTGGCCCGGAAAGTGGGGAACGATGCTTCAGGTTAGGGGGCAGTTCATAAGCAAGCAGGAGGGAGGGAGGGAGTGAGAAGATCTGACATTGAAAGGTCTCAGGCAGCCGGGACTGTGGAGGGTAGATTGGCAGCTGAGTGAACGCAGAGTTAAAATGAGAAGAAGAGTGAACCAATCAGAGGCAGGTTTGATAATAGAAATTGCAAGTTTAAGCAATGCAGACAGGAATGAAGAAGTGTGATAGAGGAATGCTTGAGATATGCAAAATTCTTAATATCTAGGCATTCAAGAGGGTTATTATCCAAAAAGGAAGAATGTGCAGGGCTATGGGGAGGAGGTGGGGGAGTGGCACTAGGTAACTTACTCCTACAGAGAGCTGGCGCAAATATGATGGGCTGAATGACTACCTTCTGTGCTGTAACGTTTCTGTGATATCATAGAGGCTTAGATAGATAGAAAGAAACCCAGATTTGTTGCTTTGTCAGACTTGATTAGTGAGACAGGGTTCAGTCTGTCCCCAGGTGGTTTTCTAGTATCAGAGGAATTTAAACAATTTCAAGAGGGAATTGCATCAAGGTATCTACAATAATCTCTTCAAAATCAGACACTAGGGTCACATTGGTAATTGCAATTAAAGGTTGGCGATGGAGCTGGTGCACATCATGGAGGATCGGAAATAGACAGACCAACACATTGAAGGATTGGAGGTAGAGGGCTAGATACAATGAGAGATTGGAAATGAAGGGATAGAGACACTGGAGGATTGGACATGGAGGAATAGAGATATTGAAGGATTGGAGATAGAGGGATAGAGATATTGAAGGATTGGAGATGGAGTGATAGAGACATTGAAGGATTGGAGATGGAGAAATAGAGACACTGAAGAATTAGAGATGGAGGGATAGAGACATTGAGGATTGGAGATGGAGGGATGGAGACAATGAAGGATTAGAGATAGACAGATAGGGACACTGAAGGATTGGCGATGGAGAGATAGAGATATTGATGGAGTGGAGACGGAAGGATAGAGACACTGAAGGAGTGGAGATGGAGGGATAGAGACATTGAAGGATTGATGATGAAAGGAGAGACAAAGTGAAAGGTTAGAGAGGAATGAATAGAAAACAGAAGAATTAATGACGGAGAAATGCAGAACAAGGGACCAAAATGACAGGCAAAAGGGTGGGAGTTGGGAAATTATCATACTAATATATTTGTCACTTTAATTTTCAAATCTGAAAGTGGGAAGTGGCTACAAGCTGATTTCAGAATATTATTTCCTAATCATGGTTAATACATAAAAACTAAACTACAAAGCATAGACTGATAGATTCTGGAATACTGTATCTTCAGGTGGTTGTCATCAATTTAGTGTGTGACTCCTGTTTTTAATTTTATTTTGCAGAAGTTCAATTAGTATGAGGTACTTGGTAAGCTTTGATACATTAATGTCTGTGCCATAACAAGGTTAGATTTCATAAATATTAAACAGTTGACTTCAATTCCAATTACACTTTTAATGAATCTGGCTATTTTGTATTTTATCTAAATGAAATTACTTTGCGACCTTTTAAGTTTTGCCATTTTTAGTTATATCATTAGAGGTCAGGTCCCCTTGGTGAAATAATTTTTCTTCTCCTGTGGGACACCACTGATGCACAGAGATCCTGATCTATTGTTTCAGGCTGTGCTGTAGAAAGAGAGAGGGGTGCCATTGGTGCCGATCACCAGGCCCGGGAGAGAGGGGTGCAGACAGTGCCAAATGCTGGGACCCGGGAGAGAGGGGTGCAGATGTGCCAATCACTGGGGCCCAGGAGAGAGGGATACAGATGTGTGAATCACCTGGACCCAGGAGAGAGGAGAGAGGGGTGAGGGGTGCAGTTGTGCCAATCACTGGGGCCTGGGAGAGAGGGGTGCAGATGTGCCAATCACCCGGGCCCAGGAGAGAGGGATGCAGACAGTGCCAATCACCCGGACCCAGGGTAGAGGGTTGCAGATGTGCCAATCGCCCAGGCCCAGGAGAGAGGGGTCCAGATGGTGTCAATCACCCGGGCCTGGGAGAGAGGGTTGCAGACGGTGCCAATCACCATGGCCCGAGAGAGAGGGGTGAAGATGTACCAATCACCCAGGCCCAGGGGAGAGTGTTGCTGACGGTGCCAATCACCATGGCCCGAGAGAGAGGGGTGAAGATGTACCAATCACCCAGGCCCAGGGGAGAGTGTTGCTGACGGTGCCAATCACCATGGCCTGAGAGAGAGGGGTGCAGGTGGTGCCAATTACCTGGGTCCAAGAGAGAGGGGTGCAGATGGTGCCAATCACTGTGGCCTGAGAGAGAGCGGTCCAGATGGTGCCAATCACTGGGGCCCGGGAGAGAGTGGTCCAGACAGTACCAATCACTGGGGCCCGAGAGAGTGGTCCAGATGGTGCCAATCACTGGGGCCCGGGGGAGAGTGGTCCAGACGGTGCCCATCACCGGCACCCGGGAGAGGGGGGTCCTGATGGTGCCAATCACCGGGGCCCAGTAGAGAGAATGCAGAAGGTGTCAAACGCCGGGATCCGGGAGAGAGGGGTGAAGATGGTGCCAATCACTGGGGCCTGGGGCCTGGGAGAGAGGGGTGCAGGCGTTGCCAATCACCTGGACCCAAGAGAGAGAAGCTCAGGCAGAGCCAATCACCAGGCCCGGGGTTTAGGTGTGGGCTTATTGACCAAGTAGTCTGAGATTCTGGATTGTCAGTGTCCAAAGCAGCCAGTCAGGTAGGTAGACCGTCCCAATTGACAGGCTACTCAGCCAATGATTGCTGCTGTTTTGAATCATTAGCCCAGTAGGACCTACCATATTCTTCAGTCCCTCCTTTTCTTGCCTCCCTCCTTGTGACTTCTATATGAGTGTTGCCGGGCTTGTATGCTGCTTTCTACTGGAGGCTGCTGGAGCGTAAGGTAAGTGCCTCCGCATTTACTTTACCCCCACCCCATTCCCTCCGACTACCCAAAAGCCCTTACCTTCCCAACCTCTTCTCTGAGGTCTTGAAGTCGACCCCATATCCAGTCCCTCAACAATGGTGTCTCATGGCGGAGGACTCTTGCCCTTTGGAATGGTAAGGTGCTGCTTTGATTTTCTACCAGCAGGAGGAGCTTCCTTTATTGATCTCTGCAGACAGGCACCCTCACACCCAATATTAAAGGCTCTAAATAGTGTTAACTTGTGACTTAATCCAGCCAGAGTGGATATGATTAGGTCATTCCCTCACCAATCACACATGGAGCCTAGCAATTCTGTAAGTAACTGGGCTTGATGTTGTGCACCTAATTTGTGTTAGGTATGCTTTATTGCATTTTGCTGAACAAATAATCCTGCTGCACACTGTTCATTTGTTCAAAGGTTCCCAAGTCCTGCCTTGCCTCCAACTTGCTAGCTGATACAGTAGAGTCAATATTCTGTTTGAATGTTGGAATAATCCCGTCCCTGGGTTTTTGTATGTTGTCAATAGCCTGGGCACCTGGCAGACAGGTGGCAGAGTGGTAACCCAGTAATTCTTTGAATACACTCAAGGGGTACAATGCTACTGTGTACTCATCAGTGCGACCAACAAGGAGCAAGGGTGGGGAATGCACAGTCTATCGGACGATGGGAACACCTCAAGCAGCCACAGTGTAGCTCACACAGCCTGAACCTGGGTTGTCCTCTGTGCAGCTGCAAGGTTCCTGTAGACTTGAATGAGTGGTTGAGAATGTCTCATTTTGATTGAGGTGGGTGAGAATCCAGTGCATGAATTATTACAATGTGGACATAGTGTCCATTGGGTAAATTGCTGATTCCACCCAGATACCGACTGCAGTTGAAAGCCAAACGCCTAGGAACTATTACAGACAGAGCCAGTGACAAGAGAGAAAAAAACTGGAGTGGGGTTAAAGCAGCACAGGAGAGGCTCCCAGGTGGAGCCTGAGCCCAGGATTCTCTGGCTGGCTCCTGGGAGCCAATAGTGGGACTACTGCCCTCTCCACAAACTGCCTTTGTCTTCTGATCCCAGTGGGAGGGGGAACGCCGTGGAGTGGGGGCACAGAGCCAGTTTGCTGAGGTGGCTGGAGGGGGGTGGGAGTTCTGTTTAAGGGATACATTATACATCCTCAGCAGCTCTTCCATCCATCCCTCCTTTCCCATTCGGCAGCAGGTTTTGGCTCCGCCTGGCAGGCTTTCTTTTTACCCTCTTTGAGAAGTACAGCCTTATGCCATCAGCCACTTGAGGGGTAAAGCGGGCAGAAGTGAAACAGTGAGCCGCCATCATTGGCTGTTCCTCTCTGGGGAGGAAAGGAGGAGCTCAGGCAGCATCAGGTAAATGGGACCGCACCCCCCCCTCTCCCCCTCCCTCTCTCCCTCTTTCCCTTCTACAATGCTCCAGCAGTGAAACAATGCGAGCTGCAGCGTGGAGATGGTCTTTTTTTCTGTACAGAACAGGTAGTCGAAATATATAAAACAAAATCTGATCGTTTTCCTGCAATGTGGGTTGCAAGTATTGAATTGTTCCCCGAAATATGAACTTACTGTTCTGATGAGCAGTCAATACCTGAAACATTGAGCAGGATTTTCTGGCCCCATCCAAGGTGGGATGGAAAATTTGACGGACCAGCCAAAGGGAAAATCCCAGCCGTTAACTCTGTTTCCCTCCATAGATACTGCCTGACCTACTGAGGTTTCCCAGCACTTTATGGGCAGAATTTTGCCGTTGGCGAGCAGGGGGCGGGGCCCACTGGCCCTCGCATAAAATGATGCGGGATGATGCGGGCAGAATCCCCGATGTCACCCTGCCCCATTTAAATTTTCAGGAAGGTGGGGGCGCATCAAAATCAGCTGCGGGCCCGCTGACCTGTCAATGGACAATTGACAGGATCATTTAAACAACTAAAGGACCTGCCCGTCCAACCTTAAGGTTGGCGGGCAGGCCAAGAGCCCCGGCGGGGAATAGATAAAACATGAAACCTCATCCAGCAGCGGGATGAGGTTTCATGCAGGGTTTTAAAAATTTTTATCAAAGTCATCATGTAAATTATGAACATGTCCCATCTCATGTGACATTATCGCATGAGTGGGGCATGTTAGGGATTTTTTTTTCTTCTATTTTTCATATTTTTCACAGTGTCAGCAATCTCCCTGAGGCAGCACTTAGCCTCAGGGAGATGTGTGCTCTTTCGTGTACATGCGCGAAAAAGCGCACTCTCGCTTTTGGGGAATCCCCCCCCAGCCGTCCACACAGGGAGCGCATAGCGCTTCCCACTGGGCCTCACGCTGGGTGGGCCTTAATTGGCCCGCCCATGTAAAATGGCAGCGGGGCCCACTTCTCCAGCGGGGATCGGCTCCCCGCCCACCGGAGATTGATGTCGGGCTGGTCCACTCGACCGGCAGAAAATTCTGCCCCATGATTT
Organism: Carcharodon carcharias; assembly: GCF_017639515.1. Taxonomy (NCBI): domain Eukaryota; kingdom Metazoa; phylum Chordata; class Chondrichthyes; order Lamniformes; family Lamnidae; genus Carcharodon; species Carcharodon carcharias. The sequence goes on from NC_054485.1 coordinate 106,452,457, forward strand.
TATTTCAGATTTCCAATATCTGCGGTACTTTATGAATTTACTCTCACTGTGTATGGCAATGTACAGAACATGTTAATGAGGCAGTCAGTGAAATCAGAGTTATCATCTGCACAGTGTTATAAATAGCCAATGGAATATTTTCCTGTCAAATTAACAATATTGCACGACACTGTTAAAGTAAAATTTGTACTTTCTGGTTTGTTTAATAGTCATAATTGGATCACCTATAGGGCTCAAACTAACACTGCATTTAATCGTTACTGCTCTTAATATTAATGGCCCATGCTGCATGTATATCAGGCAAGCGATATTTGTAACCAGGTGCCAACTGTGGGGGTTATCATTTTCCTAGGACCTTTCGGTGATTATTTGGTGAATTAATAAATATGTTGGAGGTGGTTCAGAGGAGGTTTACTAGATTGATGCCTTTAAAGAGTGGGTTGTCTTATGTGGATAGGTTGGACTGGATGGGCTTGTTTCCACTGGAATTTAGAAGAGTGAGGGGTGACTTGATTGAAGTATATAAGATCTCGAATGGTCTTGACAAGGTGGACGTGGAAAAGATGTTTCCTCTTGTGGGTGAGTCCAGAACTAGGGGACACTGTTTCAAAATTAGGGATTGCCGTTAAAGGACAGGGATGAGGAGAATTATTTTCTCTCAGAGGGTTGTGTGACTTTGGAACTCTCTACTCCTGTAGGCCATGGATGCAGGGCCACTGAATATTTTAAGGCAGAGGTAGATAGATTCTTAACAAAAATAAAAATACCTGAAAAAACTCAGCAGGTCTGGCAGCATCTGTGGAGAGGAACACAGTTAACATTTCGAGTCCAAAATGTTAACAGTGCTCCTATCTGCAGATGCTTCCAGACCTGCTGAGTTTTTCCAGGTATTTTTGTTTTTGTTTTGGATTTCCAGCATCCGCAGTTTTTTGCTTTTATCATAGATAGATTCTCGTTAGGCAAGAGGATCAAAGGTTATTGGGGGTAGAAGGGAATTTGGAACTCGAAACACAAGCAGATTAGTGTTCAAGGGCCCAAATAGCCTACTCCTGCATCTAATCCATATGTTCATATGTTTGTATAATTGGTGAATCTCGAAAGAAAAAATAACATGCGTAGTTGAGGGGGAGCTTTCCAGGAAAGGCAGGGGTTCAAAAAGGGACCTGGGAACAGGAGAAGCACCAGGGCCCATGATTTCTCTCCCTGGCCAAGGTTGAAGAAGAACCTGTGCCCTTGCAGGAAACAAAAAGAAAAATTTGCATTTATTATAAAGCATGTCATGACTTGAGATGTTCCAAAGCTCTTTTCAATGTAATGTAGGGAAGCATGGCAGCCAATTTCTGCACAGCAAGGTCCCAAAAAATATAATGGACAGATAATGTGTTTTAGTGATGTTGGTTGTGGGATGAATATTGGTCCTGGAAACTGGAAAGACCTCTCCTGCCCTTCTTTAAATTGTGCCAGGGCGTCATTTACATCCACCTGAGAGGGCAGACAGGCAGGCTTGGTTTGGCTCCTTATCCAAAAGGCAGCTCCATTGACAGTGTAGCCCTTCCTCTGTACTACATATGTGGTCAAACCTTTGAACTTGAACCCAGGACCTTCTGACTCAGAGACAATAATGATACCCTTCTAGCCATGCCTGGTACATGAGGGAAGTGCAGTTTGGTTTTGTGGATTTAAGACATGATTACATGGCCCTCAAAGAGGAGAAGTTTCAATGCCAAATGCACCATTGCCTAAAACAGCTTGTAATATTTTTCCAATTTGAATGTGTTAAAAAGTAGTGATCAATGTCCATTTATTCAATAGCAACACATGTCCTGCTCTATTGTTATAGTGAACCGGGTTGTGGTGTTTGTTTTAATTCATTTACAGGCAAGGCCAACACTTATTACCCATCCCTTCCCAGAAAGAAAAAACAGTTCGGACCAGTACTCTTATTTCTCAGTTTTTACTGGTCCATTTTAAGCTATACAAGAACATTTCAGACCAGTATTCTTATTTTCCAGTTTTTACTATTTTTTTCATTCTGGGCAATTGTCCATGAGAAGGCGGTGGTGAGCTGCCTTCTTGAACTCCTGCAGTCCATGCAGCATAGGTACACCCACAGTGCTATTAAGAAGGGTTTTCCAAGATTTTGACCCAGCGACAGTGAAGGAACGGTTATATATTTCCAAATCAGGATGGTGAGTGGCTTGGAGGGGAATTTCCAGGTAGTGGTGTTCCCATGTATCTGCTGCCCTACCCTTCTAGATGGTGGTGGTCATGGGTTTGAAAAGTGCTGCCTGAGGAGCCTTGGTGAGTTTCTGCAGTGTATCTTGTAGATGGTACACGCTGCTGCCACTGTTCGTCCGTGGTGGAGGGAGTGAATGCTTGTGGAAGGGGTACCAATCAAGTGGGCTGCTTTGCCCTGAATGGTGTCAAGCTTCTTGAGCGTTGTTGGAGTTGCACTCATCAAGGCAAGCGGAGAGTATTCCATCACACTCCTGACTTGTGCACTGTAGATGGTGGACAGGCTTTGGGGAGTCAGGAGGTGAATTACTTGCCACAGGTTTCCTAGCCTCTGACCTGCTCTTATAGCCACAGTATTTATATGGCTAGTTCAGTTCTGTTTTTGGTCAATGGTAATCCCTGGATCTTGATAGTGGGGGATTCAGTGATGGTAATGTAATTGAACGTCAAGGGGTGATGGTTAGATTCTCTTTTGTTGGAGATGGTCATTGCCTGGCACTCGAGTGGTGCGAATGTTATTTGTGTGATGTCTCGGATGTGAGACCTGAAGTGTGATGGTTGAAGTGGGACAGGAAACAAGTGTGACATTTACTAGAAGCATATTATACATCACACTTTTAATATTTTGTTAGTCCATATCCCATGGCATTCCCTTTTGCAAAATCAAGAGCAAGAGGAGTCTTTACGTAAAGTCAGGTTGTAGGTGGTAAATGCTAAGCAGGGGAGAAGACGTATTTTTTCTTAATAAGCTATTTCTGTGCAATGGTGATCAAGAAGCTAGGAAATGTAAAACTGAGGTACTATTGCATCACCAATGAGAAGCGTGGGCAGTTTCCATTATAAGTGCCAACACTGGAATTTATACTGGGAAAGGTTATACATAAATATGATAAAACACAACTGGGAATATTGTTCTATCGATAGTAAGTGTGTGCAAGCATTGGATTTTTAAATATATTGTAAGATTGCTGAGCCTTAGGAAAGGTATTCATTGAGTCACTAACTTAATGATAGATCCATAGAATGATATAGCGCAGAGGAGGCCATTCAACTCATTGTGCCTGTGGTAGCACTAACCAATTAATTACATTCTCCTGCTCTTTTCTCAAGGCCCTATATACTTTTCTCTTCCAGTATTTATCCAGTTTTCTTCTGAAAGTTGCTACTGAATCTGCTTCCACCCTCTTTCAAGCAAGACATTCCAGTTCATAACAACTCGCTCTGTTGAAAATTGTTCCCTCATGTCGGCCGCCTCTAGTTCTTTTGCTAATCACTTTAAAGCTGTGACCTTTGGTTACTGACTCTTCTGCCATGATTTTGAACAATTCTATCAAATCTCCTCTTAAACATCTCTTTTCTAAACCAGGTCTCTACTTCTCTCTCTTAAGGTGCTCCTGAAAGTCTACCCCCCAACCAAGCTTTTGTTCATTTGCCCTAATAGCCCCTCTGTGTTTCAGTGTCAAATTCTGCCTGATAATGCTCCTGTTAGCGGCCATTTCACTACTGTAAAGGTGCTATAAAGATGCAAGTTGTTGTTGTTGTTGTTTCTCTAGGGTGACCAACCCTAGTTTCTCCAATCTCTGTATCTAACTGCAGACCTGCATTCCTGGAACCATTCTATTAAATCTCCTCTGTGCCCTCTCCAAGTCCTTGACATCATTCCCAAAGTGTGATGCTCAGAACTGAACACTCCAGTTGAGGCCTAACCAGGCTTTTATAAAGATTTAGTATACCTCCCTTGCTTTTGTGATGTATACCTTCATTAATGAAACCAAAAATCCTGCACTTTGATGCAATATTTGATCCCAAAACCATTTTTACCCTAATGATGCACACTCTGACTCAGGGAGGTTATAATGACCACAAATGTGGTCAATGTTTTTTGCAAATTGGCATACCCGGCTCAAGTGCCAGCAATTGTGAATTGTATTATGGAGCACTGAGGTTATTGTGGCCTCTCCATAGCCATAAAAATATCTGGCTGACCAGCTAATGATCGGATCCTATCCTCTATGCCAGATATTTTGATGACTGGGCCCAGTCAATGCATGAGGTTCAATGCCAAGAGTGTCATCTGGAGTGCTGTGCAGTTTCAATCTCCACATTTAAGAAAGGATATACTTGCATTAGTTGTGGTACAGTGAAGGTTCGCTAGATTGGTTCCTGGGATGAGGAGGTTGTCCTTAGGTGAGAGTTTGAGTAAATTGGGCTTAAATTCTCTGGAGTTTAGAAGAATGAGAAGCGATCTCATTGAAACATACAAATCTCTGAAGGGACTCAACAGGGTGAACGCTGAGAGATAGTTCCCACTGGTCAGGGAATCTAAAACATGGGGACACTGTCTCAGGATAAAGGGCTGATCATTTATGACTGAGATGAGGAGAAATTACTTCACTCAAAGGGTTGTGAACCTTTGGAATTCTCTATCCCAGCGGGTTGTGGATGCTCCATTGTTGAATACATTTAAGACTGTGACCTGCTCCCCATACCCACTAATTCCCTGGTCTTTCAGAGAATGAAAGAATATGGGGAGCGGGTTGGAAAATGGAGTTGAAGCCCAAGGTCAGCCATGATGGTTTTGAATGGTGGAGCAGGCTTGACAGGCCATATGGTCTACTCCTGCACCTATTTCTTGTATTCTTGTATGTTCTCTTTGGCAGACCTTGCACTGTGTCATGGGAGGGGTGGAATAGATGGTGTTAATCTGGTGTTAGGTCATTGGAGTAGAGCGTAGCTGATGGCTCACCCACTCCTTTGGTTCCAGTTAATGTCTGGCCCATGAGATCCTGAAATGATTCAAAGAGGAATTCAAATTCTGAGGGAGATTAGGAAAGAAAAATACATCTTGTCCTTCTATTTTCCTTTTGGTACAAAACTGTATCTAGACTCTTCGATGGGTTAAAATGGATAGCACGCAGGGCAGGCAGTAATTATAGTTTTCAACTGAAAGAAGCAAATTATACAGCCTGCATTCGGAACATGGGCATCAGCTGGGTGTTGGGAAGAATGACTGTCTGAGGCAGCAGCACAGAATTGATGAATAGTACCAGTTTCCAGCTCCAGATATTTAATTTGAGAAAGCCTCAACTCTTTTGAACTATGGGAAGTGAGGATGATGCATGGTCACAACAGAAGCATTGGGGAATAAACAGATAGGACAGAAAAAGGACCAACTGGTTGCTTTTCAAAAGACTTGCATTTGTATAGCAGTTTTCACAACCACTGGACATCTCAAACCACTCCATCGCCAATGAAGTGTACTCAATGTTGCAATAAAGGAAAAGTGGCAGCCAATTCATACACAGCAATATGACAATGACCAGTTTTTGTGATGTTGATTGAGGGATAATCCATGGCTTGGACACCAGGGAGAACTTGCCTGCTCTTCTTTGATGGAGCCCCATGGTATCACTCACCTCCCCTGAGCAGGCACATGGAGCCTCAGTTTAGCATCTGAAAGGCAGCACCACCAACAGTACAATGATCCCTTGGTAATGCACTTGAGTGTGAGCCTGGATTTTAGTCCTTAAGCAGGACTTGAGCTCAGAATTTGGTGACTCAATAGCACTGAATGCTACCAACTGAGCCACAGCTGGCACTGGCACTGGCACTGGCACTTAACTGTAGAAGCTAGTTAAGATTGCAACAGAATTTGGTAAAGTGGTGTTCAGGTTAAAGACTTGTTTGGAGGGAGGGGAACGCTTTGTTCAACGTGCTTGGCACACTGTCCTTTCATTAGCGATGGGACTTAGGTTTCAGCCCTGTCTATTTCTGGGGCAGGCCATCTCGGAAGGAGATAAAAAGCTAAAAGCGCTGGAAATACTCAGCAGGTCTGACAGGTTCTGTTGAGAGAGAAACAGAATTAAAACAGAGTTCCGAGGCAAATATGACTCCTTCAGAACTGTAGGAAGGCTGGTGTGATGGCCATAGAAAGAGGGGGAGGGGGAGGAAGAGCAAAAGGGAAGGTTTGGATTGGGTAGAGGGTGGGAGAGATTAAATGACAAGTATGCCACGGAACAAAAGGAAAAGAGAGTGGTAATGGTTGTAGTTAAGAAACAAAGCATTTATCCAGAGTGAATGTGAATGACAGAAAAGAAAGACACATTGAGTGCTGTTGTGGAAGATTGCATCATCGGAACAGATGTGACGGAGAAGGAGAAACTGGGGGAATGGAATGGAGTCGGGTCCACTCCTCAGTCTCCCCCAACAGCTCGTCTTCTTCCCACGACACCTGCTTGTGCAATCACAAGAGGTGTAAAACTTGCCCTTCTTCCTTCTCTTTCTTCACTGTCTAAGGCCCCAAACTTTCCTTCCAGGTGAAGCAGTGATTTACGTGTACTTCTTTCAGTCTAGTCTACCGTATTTGCTGCTCACAATGTGATCTCCTCTACACTAGGGAGACCAAGCCCAGATTGATTGAATGCTTCATGGAACACCTCTGCTCAGTCTCTGTAAGTGAAAGCTTGAGCCTCCGATTGCTTGACATTTTAATTCACCACCTTGCTCTGTCGCTCACATCCCTGTCCAGCTGCACTATTCTAATGAAGCTGAAGGCTGAAGGCAAGCTCGCGGAACAGCACCTCATCTTCCGATTAGGCACTTTGCAGCATTCTGGACTCTTGAGTTCAATAATTTCATGAACTCTTCCCCCATTTTGATTTTTTTTTTTGCCATGTATCTGTCTTAATCCTGTTTTTCATGTTTTTGCTTTTAGACAGACCTCATTATTCTGCCATTCACACTGACTCTGGACAAATGCTTTGTCAATTTGTTACAAACATTACCACTCCCTTTGCCTTTTGTTCCATGACATATTGCCATTTATTCTCTCCTGCCCTCTAGCCTATCCCAGACCTTTTCCTTTATTCATCCTCCCCCCTTCCCTCTTTCAATGGCATAAAACCCATCACACTTCGACCTTCCTGCAGTTCTGAAGAAGGGACTCAAAAACATTAACTTTGTTTCTCTCTCCACAGATGCTGCCTGACCTGCTGAGTATTTCCAGCAGTTTCTGTTTTTATTTCAGTTTTCCAGCATCCTCAGTATTTTGCTTTTAATCTCTGTAGGAGTCCTGTGTAAAATGAGTTTGAGCAGTCTTGACCCAGTTCCTGGTAGGTGCAGGTTCCCAGCATAAAACTGACCTGGTTTTGGCACTACTTGGGACTAAAATTGTCAGCCTCAGAAAAATGCCAATTGTCCGAGAGATAAAGAGTGATCTTGGGTTTATAGAGCACCTTTCTAACCTTAGGGCATCACAGAGATCTTTACAGTCAGTGAAGCACTTTTGATGTGTGTCATACTGGATGAAATGTGGCAGTCTATTTGCGCACAGCAGAAATGCGATACCAAATAATCTATTTCAACGCTGTTGGTTGGGGAATAAATGTTCGCCGGGACACCAGGGCGAACTTGCCCGATTTTCTTCTAATTGTGCCACGGGATCTTTCCAGATGCCTGAAAGGGCTGGCAGATCCTTGGTTTGCTGTAGCATTCAGGTAGTGCAGCATCTCTGACAGTGCAGTGCTCCCTCAGTACCTCATTGCAGACGTCAGTCTTGATTTTGGGTTCAACCCACTGGAAGTGAGACCACAAACCTCTAGGCCAAGAGGCAAGACCACTGCCCACAGCTAACACTACAGAAAATTTGATAGTGTGTAGAACCCAAAGTTATTGGACGGGGGCACAACTCTGTTTAAGGAGTTGGGGGGTGTCATTGGGACAATGTTGGGATTTGTAGCAGTGGAATGGAGAGGAACCACATTCCTCCTGCGACTTCTTTACTGCCCAGGTGTCCAGTTGTGGTGGTTGTAGTATGTGTGGGAAATGGGAGGATTTTCACCCTACCCTTGGGCAGAATTAAAAACTGGGCCTCGGAGGTGAAAGCACAAACACCTTACCTAACCTGGTAAATGATGCCTCAAACAAATTAACATCTGCAGCTCCTTTAAATTAAGGCTCTATCAGAGATATCTGTCCCTTATGCTCCAATTTCCTCATTGTGTACAGCATGGCTGCAGATGCCTGACTGATGGACAAGTCCTTGCGCACTGTTTATCCGGGATAAGTGGAAGCCATCAATGTCGGCTACAAGATAAATCAAAGGATTTGTCTCTGAAGTAAACAACCATTCCTGGACTTTGCAATTCAAGCTATTTGACAAAGGAACAAATGGAGGATTAACACAGTGAGCCCCCTGTGTATGCGGATGTGGAGTAGAACAAACACATCATCATGTCCTTCCATCTGCATTTTGATGGATCCACAAGTCCCACGACAGTGTTCGCAAAATTGTTTCTTTCCGACATTCAGATTGATTGAGAGATGGAGCCTTTCTTAAAAACAGACCTTAGAGTGCAGTCTACTGTGGAGATGTTCAGTGTTTTGCTGCATAATTCAGCTCATTTGCATTTGATTCTGTGTAGAAACTGGGAAAAAATGTCTGTCTTTGGCTCACATTTGCGGGAGTACTCAAAGATAATTCTCATTCTCTCTACTTTCTCTGAATAAGGGCAGTCGAGGTAGTGTTCGGTTGTACCAGATTACAAGCAATGGCTGCAAGGAGAGTGGAGTAAGCGTGATGGGTATCAGAGATTTGGGGTGGTATCAGAGTGAGATATGGGTTATGAAGGGGTGGATATCAGAGGGCGGGAGGCATGAGCGAGCAATGGACTGAGGCGGCTCATGGGTATCTGAGATTGTGGGGATTACCAGTCAGGAACAATTTGGGAGTTGGTATCAGAGAATGAAGTATCAGAATGAGGAATGGGGGCAATAGAGTGAGGAATTGGGAGTAATCAGGGTGCAGAATGGGGGGTTATCACAGTGAGGAATAGAGGTCAATAGAGTGAGGAATGGGGGGTATCAGCTTGAGAAATGGGGCAATAGAGTGAGGAATGGGGGTATCAGTGTGAGGAATGGGGGTATCAGGGTGAGGAATGGGGGTTTTGGGGTGAGGAATGGGGGTATCGTGGTGAGGAATGGGGGTATCAGTGTGAGGAATGGGGGTATCAGTGTGAGGAATGGGGGTTTCGGGGTGAGGAATGGGGGTTTCGGGGTGAGGAATGGGGGTTTCGGGGTGAGGAATGGGGGTATGGGGGGAATGGGCGTATCAGTGTGAGGAATGGGGGTTTCCGGGTGAGGAATGGGGGTTTCGGGGTGAGGAATGGGAGTATCGGGGTGAGGAATGGGGGTATCGGTGTGAGGAATGGGGATATCAGGGTGAGGAATGGGGGTTTCGGGGTGAGGAATGGGGGTATCAGGGTGAGGAATGGGGGGATCAGGGTGAGCAATGGGGGTATCAGGGTGAGCAATGGGGGTATCGGGGTGAGGAATGGGGACATCAGGATGAGGAATTGGGGTTTCGGGGTGAGGAATGGGGATATCAGTGTGACGAATGGGGGTATCAGGGTGAGGAATGGGGGTATCAGTGTGAGGAATGGGGGTATCGGAGTGAGGAATGGGGGTATCGGGGTGAGGAATGGGGGTTTCGGGGTGACGAATGGGGATATTGGGGTGAGGAATGGGGGTATCAGTGTGAGGAATGGGGGTATCAGGGTGAGGAATGGGGGTATCAGTGTGAGGAATGGGGGTATCAGGGTGAGGAATGGGGGTATCAGGGTGAGGAATGGGGGCATCGGGGTGAGGAATGGGGTTTCGGGGTGAGGAATGGGGTTTTCGGGGTGAGGAATGGGGGTATCAGTGTGAGGAATGGGGTTTCGGGGTGAGGAATGGGGGTTTCGGGGTGAGGAATGGGGGTATCAGTGGGAGGAATGGGGGTATCAGTGTGAGGAATGGAGATAGGGTGAGGAATGAGGGTATCAGTGTGAGAAATGGGGGTATCAAGGTGAGGAATGGGGGCATCAGTGTGAGGAATGGGGGTATCAGTGTGAGGAATGGGGGTTTCGGGGTGAGGAATGGGGGTTTCGGGGTGAGGAATGGGGGTTTCGGGGTGAGGAATGGGGGTATGGGGGGAATGGGCGTATCAGTGTGAGGAATGGGGGTTTCCGGGTGAGGAATGGGGGTTTCGGGGTGAGGAATGGGAGTATCGGGGTGAGGAATGGGGGTATCGGTGTGAGGAATGGGGATATCAGGGTGAGGAATGGGGGTTTCGGGGTGAGGAATGGGGGTATCAGGGTGAGGAATGGGGGGATCAGGGTGAGCAATGGGGGTATCAGGGTGAGCAATGGGGGTATCGGGGTGAGGAATGGGGACATCAGGATGAGGAATTGGGGTTTCGGGGTGAGGAATGGGGATATCAGTGTGACGAATGGGGGTATCAGGGTGAGGAATGGGGGTATCAGGGTGAGGAATGGGGGTATCAGTGTGAGGAATGGGGGTATCGTGGTGAGGAATGGGTGTTTCGGGGTGACGAATGGGGATATTGGGGTGAGGAATGGGGGTATCAGTGTGAGGAATGGGGGTATCCGGGTGAGGAATGGGGGTATCAGTGTGAGGAATGGGGGTATCAGGGTGAGGAATGGGGGTATCAGGGTGAGGAATGGGGGCATCGGGGTGAGGAATGGGGTTTCGGGGTGAGGAATGGGGTTTTCGGGGTGAGGAATGGGGGTATCAGTGTGAGGAATGGGGTTTCGGGGTGAGGAATGGGGGTTTCGGGGTGAGGAATGGGGGTATCAGTGGGAGGAATGGGGGTATCAGTGTGAGGAATGGAGATAGGGTGAGGAATGGGGGTATCAGTGTGAGAAATGGGGGTATCAAGGTGAGGAATGGGGGCATCAGTGTGAGGAATGGGGGTATCAGTGTGAGGAATGGGGGTATCAGGGTGAGGAATGGGGGTTTCGGGGTGAGGAATGGGGGTATCAGTGTGAGGAATGGGGGTATCAGTGTGAGGAATGGAGATAGGGTGAGGAATGGGGGTATCAGTGTGAGGAATGGGGGTATCAGGGTGAGGAATGGGGGCATCAGTGTGAGGAATGGGGGTATCAGTGTGAGGAATGGGGGTATCAGGGTGAGGAATGGGGGCATCAGGATGAGGAATGGGGGTTTCGGAGTGAGGAATGGGGGTATCAGTGTGAGGAATGGAGATATCAGGGTGAGGAATGGGGGATTCTGTGTGAGAAATGGGGGTATCAGTGTGAGGAATGGGGGCTCTGGGTGAGGAATGGGGGGCTCAGGGTGAGGAATGGGAGGCTCTGGGTGAGGAATGGGACTATCAGTGTGAGGAATGGGGGTATCAGTGTGAGGAATGGGGGTATCAGTGTGAGGAATGGGGGTATCAGGGTGAGGAATGGGGGTATCAGGGTGAGGAATGGGGGCATCGGGGTGAGGAATGGGGTTTCAGGGTGAGGAAAGGGGTTTTCGGGGTGAGGAATGGGGGTATCAGTGTGAGGAATGGGGTTTCGGGGTGAGGAATGGGGGTTTCGGGGTGAGGAATGGGGGTATCCGTGTGAGGAATGGGGTTATCAGGGTGAGGAATGGGGGTATCAGTGTGAGGAATGGGGGTGTCAGTGTGAGCAATGGGGGTGTCAGTGTGAGGAATGGGTGTATCAGGGTGAGGAATGGGGGTATCGGTGTGAGGAATGAGGATATCAGGGTGAGGAATGGGGGTATCAGTGTGAGGAATGGGGGTATCAGTGTGAGGAATGGGGGTATCAGGGTGAGGAATTGGGGTATCAGTGTGAGGAATGGGGGTATCAGTGTGAGGAATGGGGGTATCAGTGTGAGGAATGGGGGTATCAGGGTGAGGAATGGGGATATCGGGGTGAGGAATAGGGGTTTCGGGGTGAGGAATGGGGGTTTCGGGGTGAGGAATGGGGATATCGGGGTGAGGAATGGGGGTATCAGTGTGAGGAATGGGGATATCAGGGTGAGGAATGGGGGTATCAGTGTGAGGAATGGGGGTATCAGTGTGAGAAATGGGGATATCAGGGTGAGGAATGGAGGTATCAGGGTGAGGAATGGGGGCATCAGGGTGAGGAATGGGGTTATCAGTGTGAGGAATGGGGGTATCAGGGTGAGGAATGGGGGCATCAGGATGAGGAATGGGAGTTTCGGGGTGAGGAATGGGGGTATCAGTGTGAGGAATGGGGATATCGGGGTGAGAAATAGGGGTTTCGGGTGAGGAATGGGGGTTTCGGGGTGAGGAATGGGGGTATCAGGGTGAGGAATGGGGGTATCAGTGTGAGGAATGGAGGTATCAGGGTGAGGAATGGGGGTATCAGTGTGAGGAATGGGGGTATCAGGGTGAGGAATGGGGGTATGAGGGTGAGGAAGGGGGTATCAGGGTGAGGAATGGGGGTATCGGTGTGAGGAATGGGGGTATCAATGTGAGGAATGGGGGTATCAGTGTGAGGAATGGAGATAGGGTGAGGAATGGGGGTATCAGTGTGAGGAATGTGGGTATCAGGGTGAGGAATGGGGGTATCAGTGTGAGGAATGGGGGTATCAGGGTGAGGAATGGGGGCATCAGGATGAGGAATGGGGGTTTCGGAGTGAGGAATGGGGATATTGGTGAGGAATGGGGGAATCAGTGTGAGGAATGGGGGTATCAGTGTGAGGAATGGGGGCTCTGGGTGAGGAATGGGGGACTCTGGGTGAGGAATGGGAGGCTCTGGGTGAGGAATGGGACTATCAGTGTGAGGAATGGGGGTATCAGTGTGAGGAATGGGGGTATCAGTGTGAGGAATGGGGGCATCGGGGTGAGGAATGGGGTTTCAGGGTGAGGAATGGGGTTTTCGGGGTGAGGAATGGGGGTATCAGTGTGAGGAATGGGGTTTCGCGGTGAGGAATGGGGGTTTTGGGTTGAGGAATGGGGGTATCCGTGTGAGGAATGGGGTTATCAGTGTGAGGAATGGGGGTATCAGGGTGAGCAATGGGGGTATCAGTGTGAGGAATGGGGGTATCAGGGTGAGGAATGGGGGTATCCGAGTGAGGAATGGGGGTATCAGTTTGAGGAATGGGGGTATCAGGGTGAGGAATGGGGGTATCAGTGTGAGGAATGAGGATATCAGGGTGAGAAATGGGGGTTTCGGGGCGAAAAATGGGGATATTAGTGTGAGGAATGGGGGTATCTGGGTGAGGAATGGGGGTATCAGTGTGAGGAATGAGGATATCAGGGTGAGGAATGGGGGTATCAGTGTGAGGAATGGGGGTATCAGTGTGAGGAATGGGGGTATCAGGGTGAGGAATGAGGATATCGGGGTGAGGAATAGGTGTTTCGGGGTGAGGAATGGCGGTTTCGGGGTGAGGAATGGGGGTTTCGGGGTGAGGAATGGGGGTATCAGGGTGAGGATTGGGGGTATCAGTGTGAGGAATGGGGGTATCGGGGTGAGGAATGGGGGTTTCGGGGTGAGGAATGGGGATATCAGGGTGAAGAATGAAGGGTATCAGTGTGAGGAATGGGGATATCAGGGTGAGGAATGGGGGTATCAGTGTGAGGAATGGGGTTATCAGTGTGAGAAATGGGGATAAGAGGGTGAGGAATGGAGGTATCAGGGTGAGGAATGGGGGTATCAGTGTGAGGAATGGGGTTATCAGTGTGAGGGATGGGGATATCAGGGTGAGGAATGGGGGCATCAGGATGAGGAATGGGAGTTTCGGGGTGAGGAATGGGGGTATCAGTGTGAGGAATGGGGGTATCAGGGTGAGGAATGGGGGTATCAGGGTGAGGAATGGGTGTATCAGTGTGAAGAATGGGGATATCGGGGTGAGGAATAGGGGTTTTGGGGTGAGGAATGGGGGTTTCGGGGTGAGGAATGGGGGTTTCGGGGTGAGGAATGGGGGTATCAGGGTGAGGAATCGGGGTATCAGTGTGATGAATGGAGGTATCAGGTTGAGGAATGGGGGTATCAGTGTGAGGAATGGGGGTATCAGGGTGAGGAATGGGGGTAAGAGGGTGAGGAATGGGGGTATGAGGGTGAGGAATGGGGGTATCGGGTTGAGGAATGGGGGTATCAGTGTGAGGAATGGAGGTATCAGGGTGAGGAATGGGGGTATCAGTGTGAGGAATGGGGGTATCAGGGTGAGGAATGGGGGTATGAGGCTGAGGAATGTGGGTATGAGGGTGAGGAATGGGGCTATCGGGGTGAGGAATGGGAGTATCAGTGTGAGGAATGAGGGTATCAGTGTGAGGAATGGGGGTATCAGTGTGAGGAATGGGGGTATCCGGGTGAGGAAGGGAGATAGGGTGAGGAATGGGTTTATCAGTGTGAGGAATGGGGGTATCAGGGTGAGGAATGGGGGAATCGGGGTGAGGAATGGGGTTTCGGGGTGAGGAATGGGGTTTTCTTGGTGAGGAATGGGGGTATCAGTGTGAGGAATGGGGTTTCGGGGTGAGGAATGGGTGTTTCGGGGTGAGGAATGGGGGTATCCGTGTGAGGAATGGGGTTATCAGTGTGAGGAATGGGGGTATCAGGGTGAGGAATGGGGTCTCTGGGTGAGGAATGGGAGTATCAGTGTGAGGAATGGGTGTATCAGTGTGAGGAATGCGGGTATCAAGGTGAGGAATGGGGATATCAGGGTCAGGAATGGGGGTATCAGGGTGAGGAATGGGGGTATCAGTGTGAGGAATGGGGGTATCAGGGTGAGGAATGGGGGTATCAGTGTGAGGAATGGGGGTATCAGTGTGAGGAATGGGGGTATCAGTGTGAGGAATTGGGGTATCGGGGTGATGAATGGGGGCATCGGGGTGAGGAATGGGGTTTCGGTGTGAGGAATGGGGGTTTCGGGGTGAGGAATGGGGGTTTCGGTGTGAGGAATAGGGGTATCCGAGTGAGGAATGGGGGTATCAGGGTGAGGAATGGGGGTATCGGGGTGAGGAATGGGGGTATCACTGTGAGGAATGAGGGTATCAGTGTGAGGAATGGGGGTATCAGTGTGAGGAATGGGGGTATCGGTGAGGAATGGAGGTATCAGGGTGAGGAATGAGGGTATCAGTGTGAGGAATGGGGTTTCGGGGTGAGGAATGGGTGTTTCGGGGTGAGGAATGGGGGTATCCGTGTGAGGAATGGGGTTATCAGTGTGAGGAATGGGGGTATCAGGGTGAGCAATGGGGGTATCAGTGCGAGGAATGGGGGTATCAGGGTGAGGAATGGGGGTATCCGAGTGAGGAATGGGGGTATCAGGGTGAGGAATGGCGGTATCCGAGTGAGGAATGGGGGTATCAGTGTGAGGAATGGGGGTTTCGGGGTGAGGAATGGGGATATCAGTGTGAGGATTGGGGGTATCAGGGTGAGGAATGGGGGTATCAGTGTGAGGAATGAGGATATCAAGGTGAGGAATGGGGGTATCAGTGTGAGGAATGGGGGTATCAGTGTGAGGAATGAGGTATCAGGGTGAGGAATGGGGGCATCAGGTTGAGGAATGGGGGTTTCGGAGTGAGGAATGGGGGTATCAGGGTGAGGAATGGGGATATCAGGGTGAGGAATGGGGGTATCAGGGTAAGGAATGGGGGTATCAGTGTGAGGAATGGGGGTATCAGTGTGAGGAATGGGGGTATCAGTGTGAGGAATGGGGATATCAGGGTGAGGAATGGGGTCTCTGGGTGAGGAATGGGAGTATCAGTGTGAGGAATGGGTGTATCAGTGTGAGGAATGGGGGTATCAAGGTGAGGAATGGGGATATCAGGGTCAGGAATGGGGGTATCAGGGTGAGGAATGGGGGTATCAGTGTGAGGAATGGGGGTATCAGGGTGAGGAATGGGGGTAGCAGTGTGAGGAATGGGGGTATCAGTGTGAGGAATGGGGGTATCAGTGTGAGGAATTGGGGTATCGGGGTGATGAATGGGGGCATCGGGGTGAGGAATGGGGTTTCGGTGTGAGGAATGGGGGTTTCGGGGTGAGGAATGGGGGTTTCGGTGTGAGGAATAGGGGTATCCGAGTGAGGAATGGGGGTATCAGGGTGAGGAATGGGGGTATCACTGTGAGGAATGGGGGTATCAGTGTGAGGAATGGGGGTATCAGTGTGAGGAATGGGGGTATCGGTGAGGAATGGAGGTATCAGGGTGAGGAATGAGGGTATCAGTGTGAGGAATGAGGCTATCAGTGTGAGAAATGGGGGTATCAGTGCGAGGAATGGGGGTATCAGTGTGAGGAATGGGGGTATCGGTGAGGAAAGGAGGTATCAGGGTGAGGAATGGGGGTATCACTGTCAGGAATGGGGGTGTCAGTGTGAGCAATGGGGGTGTCAGTGTGAGGAATGGGTGTATCAGGGTGAGGAATGGGGGTATCAGTGTGAGGAATGGGAGTATCAGTGTGAGGAATGAGGATATCAGGGTGAGGAATGGGGGTATCAGTGTGAGGACTGGGGGTATCAGTGTGAGGAATGGGGGTATCAGGGTGAGGAATGGGGGTATCAGTGTGAGGAATTGGGGTATCAGTGTGAGGAATGGGGGTATCAGTGTGAGGAATGGGGGTATCAGGGTGAGGAATGGGGACATCGGGGTGAGGAATAGGGGTTTCGGGGTGAGGAATGGGGGTTTCGGGGTGAGGAATGGGGATATCGGGGTGAGGAATGGGGGTATCAGTGTGAGGAATGGGGATATCAGGGTGAGGAATGGGGGTATCAGTGTGAGGAATGGGGGTATCACTGTGAGAAAAGGGGATATCAGGGTGAGGAATGGAGGTATCAGGGTGAGGAATGGGGTCATCAGGGTGAGGAATGGGGTTATCAGTGTGAGGAATGGGGGTATCAGTGTGAGGAATTGGGTTATCAGTGTGAGGAATGGGGGCATCAGGATGAGGAATGGGAGTTTCGGGGTGAGGAATGGGGTTATCAGTGTGAGGAATTGGGGTATCAGGGTGAGGAATGGGGGTATCACGGTGAGGAATGGGGGTATCAGTGTGAGGAATGGGGATATCGGGGTGAGGAATGGGGGTTTCGGGGTGAGGAATGGGGGTTTCGGGGTGAGGAATGGGGGTATCAGTGTGAGGAATGGAGGTATCAGGGTGAGGAATGGGGGTATCAGTGTGAGGAATGGGGGTATCAGGATGAGGAATGGGAGTATGAGGGTGAGGAATGGGGGTATGAGTGTGAGGAATGGGGGTATCGGGGTGAGGAATGGGGTATCAGTGGGAGGAATGGGCGTATCAGTGTGAGGAATGGGGGTATCAGTGTGAGGAATGGGGGTATCAGGGTGAGTAATGGGGGTATTCGTGTGAGGAATGGGGGTATCAGTGTGAGGAATGGGGGTATCAGTGTGTGGAATTGGGGTATCGGGGTGAGGAATGGGGGCATCGGGGTGCGGAATGGGGTTTCGGTGTGAGGAATGGGGGTTTTGGGGTGAGGAATGGGGGTTTCGGGGTGAGGAATAGGGGTATCCGAGTGAGGAATGGGGTTATCAGGGGGAGGAATGGGGGTATCAGCGTGAGGAATGGGGGTATCGGGGTGAGGAATGGGGGTATCAGTGTGAGGAATGGGGGTATCAGTGTGAGGAATGGGGGTATCAGTGTGAGGAATGGGGGTATCGGTGAGGAATGGAGGTATCAGGGTGAGGAATGAGGGTATCAGTGTGAGTAATGAGGCTATCAGTGTGAGGAATGGGGGTATCAGTGTGAGGAATGGGGGTATCAGTGTGAGGAATGGGGGTATCGGTGAGGAAAGGAGGTATCAGCATGAGGAATGGGGGTATCAGTGTGAGGAATGAGGATATCAGGGTGAGGAATGGGGGTATCAGTGTGAGGACTGGGGGTATCAGTGTGAGGAATGGGGATATCAGGGTGAGGAATGGGGGTATCAGTGTGATGAATGGGGGTATCCGTGTGAGGAATGGGGGTATCAGTGTGAGGAATGGGGGTATCAGGGTGAGGAATGGGGATATCGGGGTGAGGAATAGGGTTTTCGGGGTGAGGAATGGGGTTTCGGGGTGAGGAATGGGGATATCGGGGTGAGGAATGGGGGTATCAGTATGAGGAATGGGGATATCAGGGTGAGGAATGGGGGTATCAGTGTGAGGAATGGGGGTATCAGTGTGAGAAATGGGGATATCAGGGTGAGGAATGGAGGTATCAGGGTGAGGAATGGGGTCATCAGGGTGAGCAATGGGGTTATCAGTGTGAGGAATGGGGGTATCAGTGTGAGGAATGGGGGTATCAGTGTGAGGAATTGGGTTATCAGTGTGAGGAATGGGTGTATCAGTGTGAGGAAGGGGGGTATCAGGGTGAGGAATGGGGGCATCAGGATGAGGAATGGGAGTTTCGGGGTGAGGAATGGGGGTATCAGGGTGAGGAATGGGGGTATCACGGTGAGGAATGGGGGTATCAGTGTGAGGAATGGGGATATCGGGGTGAGGAATGGGGGTTTCGAGGTGAGGAATGGGGGTTTCGGGGTGAGGAATGGGGGTTTCGGGGTGAGGAATGGGGGTATCAGTGTGAGGAATGGAGGTATCAGTGTGAGGAATGGGGGTATCAGGGTGAGGAATGGGAGTATGAGGGTGAGGAATGGGGGTATGAGGGTGATGAATGGGGGTATCGGGGTGAGGAATGGCGGTATCATTGGGAGGAATGGGGGTATCAGTGTGAGGAATGGAGATAGGGTGAGGAATGGGGGTATCAGTGTGAGGAATGGGGGTATCAGGGTGAGGAATGGGGCCATCAGTGTGAGGAATGGGGGTATCAGTGTGAGGAATGGGGGTATCAGGGTGAGGAATGGGGGCATCAGGATGAGGAATGGTGGTTTCGGAGTGAGGAATGGGAGTATTGGTGAGGAATGGGGGTATCAGTGTGAGGAATGGGGGTATCAGTGTGAGGAATGGGGGCTCTGGGTGAGGAATGGGGGGCTCTGTGTGAGGAATGGGAGGCTCTGGGTGAGGAATGGGACTATCAGTGTGAGGAATGGGGGTATCAGTGTGAGGAATGGGGGTATCAGTGTGAGGAATGGGGCATCGGGGTGAGGAATGGGGTTTCAGGGTGAGGAATGGGGTTTTTGGGGTGAGGAATGGGGTTATCAGTGTGAGGAATGGGGTTTTGCTGTGAGGAATGGAGGTTTCGGGGTGAGGAATGGGGGTATCCGTGTGAGGAATGGGGTTATCAGTGTGAGCAATGGGGGTATCAGGGTGAGCAATGGGGGTATCAGTGTGAGGAATGGGGGCATCAGGGTGAGGAATTGGGGTATCCGAGTGAGGAATGGGGGTATCAGTGTGAGGAATGGGGGTATCAGGGTGAGGAATGGGGGTATCAGTGTGAGGAATGGGGGTATCAGTGTGAGGAATGAGGATATCAGGGTGAGGAATGGGGGTTTCGTTGTGAGGAATGGGGGTATCAGGGTGAGGATTGGGGGTATCATTGTGAGGAATGGGGGTATCGGGGTGAGGAATGGGGGTTTCGGGGTGAGGAATGGGGATATCTGGGTGTGGAATGGGGGTATCAGTGTGAGGAATGGGGATATCACGGTGAGGAATGGGGGTATCAGTGTGAGGAATGGGGCTATCAGTGTGAGAAATGGGGATATCAGGGTGAGGAATGGAGGTGTCAGGGTGAGGAATGGGGGTAGCAGTGTGAGGAATGGGGTTATCAGTGTGAGGGATGGGGATATCAGGGTGAGGAATGGGGGCATCATGATGAGGAATGTGAGTTTCGGGGTGAGGAATGGGGGCATCAGTGTGAGGAATGGGGGTATCAGGGTGAGGAATGGGGGTATCAGGGTGAGGAATGGGGGTATCAGTGTGAGGAATGGAGGTATCAGGGTGAGGAATGGGGGTATCAGTGTGAGGAATGGGGTTATCAGTGTGAGCAATGGGGGTATCAGGGTGAGCAATGGGGGTATCAGTGTGAGGAATGGGGGCATCAGGGTGAGGAATTGGGGTATCCGAGTGAGGAATGGGGGTATCAGTGTGAGGAATTGGGGTATCAGGGTGAGGAATGGGGGTATCAGTGTGAGGAATGGGGGTATCAGTGTGAGGAATGAGGATATCAGGGTGAGGAATGGGGGTTTCGGGCTGAGGAATGGGGATATCAGTGTGAGGAATGGGGGTATCAGGGTGAGGAATGGGGGTATCAGGGTGAGGAATGGGGGTTTCGGGCTGAGGAATGGGGATATCAGTGTGAGGAATGGGGGTATCAGGGTGAGGAATGGGGGTATCAGTTTGAGGAATGAGGATATCAGGGTGAGGAATGGGGGCATCAGTGTGAGCAATGGGGGTATCAGGGTGAGGAATGGGGATATCGGGGTGAGGAATAGGTGTTTCGGGGTGAGGAATGGGGGTTTTGGGGTGAGGAATGGGGGTTTCGTTGTGAGGAATGGGGGTATCAGGGTGAGGATTGGGGGTATCATTGTGAGGAATGGGGGTATCGGGGTGAGGAATGGGGGTTTCGGGGTGAGGAATGGGGATATCAGGGTGAGGACTGGGGGTATCAGTGTGTGGAATGGGTATATCAGGGTGAGGAATGGGGGTATCAGTGTGAGGAATGGGGTTATCAGTGTGAGAAATGGGGATATCAGGGTGAGGAATGGAGGTGTCAGGGTGAGGAATGGGGGTAGCAGTGTGAGGAATGGGGTTATCAGTGTGAGGGATGGGGATATCAGGGTGAGGAATGGGGGCATCATGATGAGG
Organism: Carcharodon carcharias; assembly: GCF_017639515.1. Classification (NCBI taxonomy): domain Eukaryota; kingdom Metazoa; phylum Chordata; class Chondrichthyes; order Lamniformes; family Lamnidae; genus Carcharodon; species Carcharodon carcharias. The sequence continues at coordinate 106,473,194 of NC_054485.1, forward strand.
AATGTGAGTTTCGGGGTGAGGAATGGGGGCATCAGTGTGAGGAATGGGGGTATCAGGGTGAGGAATGGGGGTATCAGGGTGAGGAATGGGGGTATCAGTGTGAGGAATGGGGATATCGGGGTGAGGAATAGGGGTTTAGGGGTGAGGAATGGGGGTTTCGGGGTGAGGAATGGGGGTATCAGGGTGAGGAATGGGGGTGTCAGTGTGAGGAATGGAGGTATCAGGGTGAGGAATGGGGGTATCAGTGTGAGGAATGGGGGTATCTGGGTGAGGAATGGGGGTAAGAGGGTGAGGAATGGGGGTATGAGGGTGAGGAATGAGGGTATCGGTTTGAGGAATGGGGGTATCAGTGTGAGGAATGGAGGTATCAGGGTGAGGAATGGTGGCATCAGTGTGAGGAATGGGGGTATCAGGTTGAGGAATGGGGGTATGAGGGTGAGGAATGGGGGTATGAGGGTGAGAAATGGGGGAATCGGGGTGAGGAATGGGTGTATCAGTATGAGGAATGGGGGTATATGTATGAGGAATGGGGGAATCAGTGTGAGGAATGGGGGTATCATGGTGAGGAATGGGGGTATCGGTGTGAGGAATGGGGAATCGGGGTGAGGAATGGGGTTTTCGGGGTGAGGAATGGGTGTATCAGTGTGAGGAATAGGGTTTCGGGGTGAGGAATGGGGGTTTCGGGGTGAAGAATGGGGTATCAGGGTGAGCAATGGGTGTATCAGTGTGAGGAATGGGGGTATCAGGGTGAGGAATGGGGGTATCCGAGTGAGGAATGGGGGTATCAATGTGAGGAATGGGGTTATCAGTGTGAGGAATGGGGGCATCAGGATGAGGAATGGGAGTTTCGGGGTGAGGAATGGGGTTATCAGTGTGAGGAATTGGGGTATCAGGGTGAGGAATGGGGGTATCACGGTGAGGAATGGGGGTATCAGTGTGAGGAATGGGGATATCGGGGTGAGGAATGGGGGTTTCGGGGTGAGGAATGGGGGTTTCGGGGTGAGGAATTGGGGTATCGGTGTGAGGAATGGAGGTATCAGGGTGAGGAATGGGGGTATCAGTGTGAGGAATGGGGGTATCAGGATGAGGAATGGGAGTATGAGGGTGAGGAATGGGGGTATGAGTGTGAGGAATGGGGGTATCGGGGTGAGGAATGGGGTATCAGTGGGAGGAATGGGCGTATCAGTGTGAGGAATGGGGGTATCAGTGTGAGGAATGGGGGTATCAGGGTGAGTAATGGGAGTATTCGTGTGAGGAATGGGGGTATCAGTGTGAGGAATGGGGGTATCAGTGTGTGGAACTGGGGTATCGGGGTGAGGAATGGGGGCATCGGGGTGCGGAATGGGGTTTCGGTGTGAGGAATGGGGGTTTTGGGGTGAGGAATGGGGGTTACGGGGTGAGGAATAGGGGTATCCGAGTGAGGAATGGGGGTATCAGGGGGAGGAATGGGGGTATCAGCGTGAGGAATGGGGGTATCGGGGTGAGGAATGGGGGTATCACTGTGAGGAATGGGGGTATCAGTGTGAGGAATGGGGGTATCAGTGTGAGGAATGGGGGTATCGGTGAGGAATGGAAGTATCAGGGTGAGGAATGAGGGTATCAGTGTGAGTAATGAGGCTATCAGTGTGAGGAATGGGGGTATCAGTGTGAGGAATGGGGGTATCAGTGTGAGGAATGGGGGTATCGATGAGGAAAGGAGGTATCAGGGTGAGGAATGGGGGTATCAGTGTGAGGAATGGGAGTGTCAGTGTGAGCAATGGGGGTGTCAGTGTGAGGAATGGGTGTATCAGGGTGAGGAATGGCGGTATCAGCATGAGGAATGGGGGTATCAGTGTGAGGACTGGGGGTATCAGTGTGAGGAATGGGGATATCAGGGTGAGGAATGGGGGTATCAGTGTGAGGAATGGGGGTATCAGTGTGAGGAATGAGGATATCAGGGTGAGGAATGGGGGTTTCGGGCTGAGGAATGGGGATATCAGTGTGAGGAATGGGGGTATCAGGGTGAGGAATGGGGGTATCAGGGTGAGGAGTGGGGGTTTCGGGCTGAGGAATGGGGATATCAGTGTGAGGAATGGGGGTATCAGGGTGAGGAATGGGGGTATCAGTTTGAGGAATGAGGATATCAGGGTGAGGAATGGGGGCATCAGTGTGAGCAATGGGGGTATCAGGGTGAGGAATGGGGATATCGGGGTGAGGAATAGGTGTTTCGGGGTGAGGAATGGGGGTTTTGGGGTGAGGAATGGGGGTTTCGTTGTGAGGAATGGGGGTATCAGGGTGAGGATTGGGGGTATCATTGTGAGGAATGGGGGTATCGGGGTGAGGAATGGGGGTTTCGGGGTGAGGAATGGGGATATCAGGGTGAGGACTGGGGGTATCAGTGTGTGGAATGGGGATATCAGGGTGAGGAATGGGGGTATCAGTGTGAGGAATGGGGTTATCAGTGTGAGAAATGGGGATATCAGGGTGAGGAATGGAGGTGTCAGGGTGAGGAATGGGGGTAGCAGTGTGAGGAATGGGGTTATCAGTGTGAGGGATGGGGATATCAGGGTGAGGAATGGGGGCATCATGATGAGGAATGTGAGTTTTGGGGTGAGGAATGGGGGCATCAGTGTGAGGAATGGGGGTATCAGGGTGAGGAATGGGGGTATCAGGGTGAGGAATGGGGGTATCAGTGTGAGGAATGGGGATATCGGGGTGAGGAATAGGGGTTTAGGGGTGAGGAATGGGGGTTTCGGGGTGAGGAATGGGGGTATCAGGGTGAGGAATGGGGGTGTCAGTGTGAGGAATGGAGGTATCAGGGTGAGGAATGGGGGTATCAGTGTGAGGAATGGGGGTATCTGGGTGAGGAATGGGGGTAAGAGGGTGAGGAATGGGGGTATGAGGGTGAGGAATGAGGGTATCGGTTTGAGGAATGGGGGTATCAGTGTGAGGAATGGAGGTATCAGGGTGAGGAATGGTGGCATCAGTGTGAGGAATGGGGGTATCAGGTTGAGGAATGGGGGTATCAGGGTGAGGAATGGGGGTATGAGGGTGAGAAATGGGGGAATCGGGGTGAGGAATGGGTGTATCAGTATGAGGAATGGGGGTATATGTATGAGGAATGGGGGAATCAGTGTGAGGAATGGGGGTATCATGGTGAGGAATGGGGGTATCGGTGTGAGGAATGGGGAATCGGGGTGAGGAATGGGGTTTTCGGGGTGAGGAATGGGTGTATCAGTGTGAGGAATAGGGTTTCGGGGTGAGGAATGGGGGTTTCGGGGTGAAGAATGGGGTATCAGGGTGAGCAATGGGTGTATCAGTGTGAGGAATGGGGGTATCAGGGTGAGGAATGGGGGTATCCGAGTGAGGAATGGGGGTATCAGTGTGAGGAATGGGGGCATCAGGATGAGGAATGGGAGTCTCGGGGTGAGGAATGGGGTTATCAGTGTGAGGAATTGGGGTATCAGGGTGAGGAATGGGGGTATCACGGTGAGGAATGGGGGTATCAGTGTGAGGAATGGGGATATCGGGGTGAGGAATGGGGGTTTCGGGGTGAGGAATGGGGGTTTCGGGGTGAGGAATGGGGGTATCAGTGTGAGGAATGGAGGTATCAGGGTGAGGAATGGGGGTATCAGTGTGAGGAATGGGGGTATCAGGATGAGGAATGGGAGTATGAGGGTGAGGAATGGGGGTATGAGTGTGAGGAATGGGGGTATCGGGGTGAGGAATGGGGTATCAGTGGGAGGAATGGGCGTATCAGTGTGAGGAATGGGGGTATCAGTGTGAGGAATGGGGGTATCAGGGTGAGTAATGGGGGTATTCGTGTGAGGAATGGGGGTATCAGTGTGAGGAATGGGGGTATCAGTGTGTGGAATTGGGGTATCGGGGTGAGGAATGGGGGCATCGGGGTGCGGAATGGGGTTTCGGTGTGAGGAATGGGGGTTTTGGGGTTAGGAATGGGGGTTTCGGGGTGAGGAATAGGGGTATCCGAGTGAGGAATGGGGTTATCAGGGGGAGGAATGGGGGTATCAGCGTGAGGAATGGGGGTATCGGGGTGAGGAATGGGGGCATCAGTGTGAGGAATGGGGGTATCAGTGTGAGGAATGGGGGTATCAGTGTGAGGAATGGGGGTATCGGTGAGGAATGGAGGTATCAGGGTGAGGAATGAGGGTATCAGTGTGAGTAATGAGGCTATCAGTGTGAGGAATGGGGGTATCAGTGTGAGGAATGGGGGTATCAGTGTGAGGAATGGGGGTATCGGTGAGGAAAGGAGGTATCAGGGTGAGGAATGGGGGTATCAGTGTGAGGAATGGGAGTGTCAGTGTGAGCAATGGGGGTGTCAGTGTGAGGAATGGGTGTATCAGGGTGAGGAATGGCGGTATCAGCATGAGGAATGGGGGTATCAGTGTGAGGACTGGGGGTATCAGTGTGAGGAATGGGGATATCAGGGTGAGGAATGGGGGTATCAGGGTGAGGAATGGGGATATCGGGGTGAGGAATAGGGTTTTCGGGGTGAGGAATGGGGGTTTCGGGGTGAGGAATGGGGATATCGGGGTGAGGAATGGGGGTATCAGTATGAGGAATGGGGATATCAGGGTGAGGAATGGGGGTATCAGTGTGAGGAATGGGGGTATCAGTGTGAGAAATGGGGATATCAGGGTGAGGAATGGAGGTATCAGGGTGAGGAATGGGGTCATCAGGGTGAGCAATGGGGTTATCAGTGTGAGGAATGGGGGTATCAGTGTGAGGAATGGGGGTATCAGTGTGAGGAATTGGGTTATCAGTGTGAGGAATGGGTGTATCAGTGTGAGGAAGGGGGGTATCAGGGTGAGGAATGGGGGCATCAGGATGAGGAATGGGAGTTTCGGGGTGAGGAATGGGGGTATCAGGGTGAGGAATGGGGGTATCACGGTGAGGAATGGGGGTATCAGTGTGAGGAATGGGGATATCGGGGTGAGGAATGGGGGTTTCGAGGTGAGGAATGGGGGTTTCGGGGTGAGGAATGGGGGTTTCGGGGTGAGGAATGGGGGTATCAGTGTGAGGAATGGAGGTATCAGTGTGAGGAATGGGGGTATCAGGGTGAGGAATGGGAGTATGAGGGTGAGGAATGGGGGTATGAGGGTGATGAATGGGGGTATCGGGGTGAGGAATGGCGGTATCATTGGGAGGAATGGGGGTATCAGTGTGAGGAATGGAGATAGGGTGAGGAATGGGGGTATCAGTGTGAGGAATGGGGGTATCAGGGTGAGGAATGGGGCCATCAGTGTGAGGAATGGGGGTATCAGTGTGAGGAATGGGGGTATCAGGGTGAGGAATGGGGGCATCAGGATGAGGAATGGTGGTTTCGGATTGAGGAATGGGAGTATTGGTGAGGAATGGGGGTATCAGTGTGAGGAATGGGGGTATCAGTGTGAGGAATGGGGGCTCTGGGTGAGGAATGGGGGGCTCTGTGTGAGGAATGGGAGGCTCTGGGTGAGGAATGGGACTATCAGTGTGAGGAATGGGGGTATCAGTGTGGGGAATGGGGGTATCAGTGTGAGGAATGGGGCATCGGGGTGAGGAATGGGGTTTCAGGGTGAGGAATGGGGTTTTTGGGGTGAGGAATGGGGTTATCAGTGTGAGGAATGGGGTTTCGCTGTGAGGAATGGAGGTTTCGGGGTGAGGAATGGGGGTATCCGTGTGAGGGATGGGGTTATCAGTGTGAGCAATGGGGGTATCAGGGTGAGCAATGGGGGTATCAGTGTGAGGAATGGGGGTTTCGTTGTGAGGAATGGGGGTATCAGGGTGAGGATTGGGGGTATCATTGTGAGGAATGGGGGTATCGGGGTGAGGAATGGGGGTTTCGGGGTGAGGAATGGGGATATCAGGGTGAGGACTGGGGGTATCAGTGTGTGGAATGGGGATATCAGGGTGAGGAATGGGGGTATCAGTGTGAGGAATGGGGTTATCAGTGTGAGAAATGGGGATATCAGGGTGAGGAATGGAGGTGTCAGGGTGAGGAATGGGGGTAGCAGTGTGAGGAATGGGGTTATCAGTGTGAGGGATGGGGATATCAGGGTGAGGAATGGGGGCATCATGATGAGGAATGTGAGTTTCGGGGTGAGGAATGGGGGCATCAGTGTGAGGAATGGGGGTATCAGGGTGAGGAATGGGGGTATCAGGGTGAGGAATGGGGGTATCAGTGTGAGGAATGGGGAAATCAGGGTGAGGAATAGGGGTTTAGGGGTGAGGAATGGGGGTTTCGGGGTGAGGAATGGGGGTATCAGGGTGAGGAATGGGGGTGTCAGTGTGAGGAATGGAGGTATCAGGGTGAGGAATGGGGGTATCAGTGTGAGGAATGGGGGTATCTGGGTGAGGAATGGGGGTAAGAGGGTGAGGAATGGGGGTATGAGGGTGAGGAATGAGGGTATCGGTTTGAGGAATGGGGGTATCAGTGTGAGGAATGGAGGTATCAGGGTGAGGAATGGTGGCATCAGTGTGAGGAATGGGGGTATCAGGTTGAGGAATGGGGGTATGAGGGTGAGGAATGGGGGTATGAGGGTGAGAAATGGGGGAATCGGGGTGAGGAATGGGTGTATCAGTATGAGGAATGGGGGTATATGTATGAGGAATGGGGGAATCAGTGTGAGGAATGGGGGTATCATGGTGAGGAATGGGGGTATCGGTGTGAGGAATGGGGAATCGGGGTGAGGAATGGGGTTTTCGGGGTGAGGAATGGGTGTATCAGTGTGAGGAATAGGGTTTCGGGGTGAGGAATGGGGGTTTCGGGGTGAAGAATGGGGTATCAGGGTGAGCAATGGGTGTATCAGTGTGAGGAATGGGGGTATCAGGGTGAGGAATGGGGGTATCCGAGTGAGGAATGGGGGTATCAGTGTGAGGAATGGGGTTATCAGTGTGAGGAATGGGGGCATCAGGATGAGGAATGGGAGTTTCGGGGTGAGGAATGGGGTTATCAGTGTGAGGAATTGGGGTATCAGGGTGAGGAATGGGGGTATCACGGTGAGGAATGGGGGTATCAGTGTGAGGAATGGGGATATCGGGGTGAGGAATGGGGGTTTCGGGGTGAGGAATGGGGGTTTCGGGGTGAGGAATGGGGGTATCAGTGTGAGGAATGGAGGTATCAGGGTGAGGAATGGGGGTATCAGTGTGAGGAATGGGGGTATCAGGATGAGGAATGGGAGTATGAGGGTGAGGAATGGGGGTATGAGTGTGAGGAATGGGGGTATCGGGGTGAGGAATGGGGTATCAGTGGGAGGAATGGGCGTATCAGTGTGAGGAATGGGGGTATCAGTGTGAGGAATGGGGGTATCAGGGTGAGTAATGGGGGTATTCGTGTGAGGAATGGGGGTATCAGTGTGAGGAATGGGGGTATCAGTGTGTGGAATTGGGGTATCGGGTTGAGGAATGGGGGCATCGGGGTGCGGAATGGGGTTTCGGTGTGAGGAATGGGGGTTTTGGGGTGAGGAATGGGGGTTTCGGGGTGAAGAATAGGGGTATCCGAGTGAGGAATGGGGTTATCAGGGGGAGGAATGGGGGTATCAGCGTAAGGAATGGGGGTATCGGGGTGAGGAATGGGGGTATCAGTGTGAGGAATGGGGGTATCAGTGTGAGGAATGGGGGTATCAGTGTGAGGAATGGGGGTATCGGTGAGGAATGGAGGTATCAGGGTGAGGAATGAGGGTATCAGTGTGAGTAATGAGGCTATCAGTGTGAGGAATGGGGGTATCAGTGTGAGGAATGGGGGTATCAGTGTGAGGAATGGGGGTATCGGTGAGGAAAGGAGGTATCAGGGTGAGGAATGGGGGTATCAGTGTGAGGAATGGGAGTGTCAGTGTGAGCAATGGGGGTGTCAGTGTGAGGAATGAGTGTATCAGGGTGAGGAATGGGGGTATCAGTGTGAGGACTGGGGGTATCAGTGTGAGGAATGGGGATATCAGGGTGAGGAATGGGGGTATCAGTGTGATGAATGGGGGTATCCGTGTGAGGAATGGGGGTATCAGTGTGAGGAATGGGGGTATCAGGGTGAGGAATGCGGATATCGGGGTGAGGAATAGGGTTTTCGGTGTGAGGAATGGGGGTTTCGGGGTGAGGAATGGGGATATCGGGGTGTGGAATGGGGGTATCAGTATGAGGAATGGGGATATCAGGGTGAGGAATGGGGGTATCAGTGTGAGGAATGGGGGTATCAGTGTGAGAAATGGGGATATCAGGGTGAGGAATGGAGGTATCAGGGTGAGGAATGGGGTCATCAGGGTGAGCATTGGGGTTATCAGTGTGAGGAATGGGGGTATCAGTGTGAGGAATGGGGGTATCAGTGTGAGGAATTGGGTTATCAGTGTGAGGAATGGGTGTATCAGTGTGAGGAAGGGGGGTATCAGGGTGAGGAATGGGGGCATCAGGATGAGGAATGGGAGTTTCGGGGTGAGGAATGGGGGTATCAGGGTGAGGAATGGGGGTATCACGGTGAGGAATGGGGGTATCAGTGTGAGGAATGGGGATATCGGGGTGAGGAATGGGGGTTTCGAGGTGAGGAATGGGGGTTTCGGGGTGAGGAATGGGGGTTTCGGGGTGAGGAATGGGGGTATCAGTGTGAGGAATGGGGGTATCAGTGTGAGGAATGAGGATATCAGGGTGAGGAATGGGGGTATCAGTGTGAGGACTGGGGGTATCAGTGTGAGGAATGGGGATATCAGGGTGAGGAATGGGGGTATCAGTGTGATGAATGGGGGTATCCGTGTGAGGAATGGGGGTATCAGTGTGAGGAATGGGGGTATCAGGGTGAGGAATGGGGATATCGGGGTGAGGAATAGGGTTTTCGGGGTGAGGAATGGGGGTTTCGGGGTGAGGAATGGGGATATCGGGGTGATGAATGGGGGTATCAGTATGAGGAATGGGGATATCAGGGTGAGGAATGGGGGTATCAGTGTGAGGAATGGGGGTATCAGTGTGAGAAATGGGGATATCAGGGTGAGGAATGGAGGTATCAGGGTGAGGAATGGGGTCATCAGGGTGAGCAATGGGGTTATCAGTGTGAGGAATGGGGGTATCAGTGTGAGGAATGGGGGTATCAGTGTGAGGAATTGGGTTATCAGTGTGAGGAATGGGTGTATCAGTGTGAGGAAGGGGGGTATCAGGGTGAGGAATGGGGGCATCAGGATGAGGAATGGGAGTTTCGGGGTGAGGAATGGGGGTATCAGGGTGAGGAATGGGGGTATCACGGTGAGGAATGGGGGTATCAGTGTGAGGAATGGGGATATCGGGGTGAGGAATGGGGGTTTCGAGGTGAGGAATGGGGGTTTCGGGGTGAGGAATGGGGGTTTCGGGGTGAGGAATGGGGGTATCAGTGTGAGGAATGGAGGTATCAGTGTGAGGAATGGGGGTATCAGGGTGAGGAATGGGAGTATGAGGGTGAGGAATGGGGGTATGAGGGTGATGAATGGGGGTATCGGGGTGAGGAATGGCGGTATCATTGGGAGGAATGGGGGTATCAGTGTGAGGAATGGAGATAGGGTGAGGAATGGGGGTATCAGTGTGAGGAATGGGGGTATCAGGGTGAGGAATGGGGCCATCAGTGTGAGGAATGGGGGTATCAGTGTGAGGAATGGGGGTATCAGGGTGAGGAATGGGGGCATCAGGATGAGGAATGGTGGTTTCGGAGTGAGGAATGGGAGTATTGGTGAGGAATGGGGGTATCAGTGTGAGGAATGGGGGTATCAGTGTGAGGAATGGGGGCTCTGGGTGAGGAATGGGGGGCTCTGTGTGAGGAATGGGAGGCTCTGGGTGAGGAATGGGACTATCAGTGTGAGGAATGGGGGTATCAGTGTGAGGAATGGGGGTATCAGTGTGAGGAATGGGGCATCGGGGTGAGGAATGGGGTTTCAGGGTGAGGAATGGGGTTTTTGGGGTGAGGAATGGGGTTATCAGTGTGAGGAATGGGGTTTCGCTGTGAGGAATGGAGGTTTCGGGGTGAGGAATGGGGGTATCCGTGTGAGGAATGGGGTTATCAGTGTGAGCAATGAGGGTATCAGGGTGAGCAATGGGGGTATCAGTGTGAGGAATGGGGGCATCAGGGTGAGGAATTGGGTTATCCGAGTGAGGAATGGGGGTATCAGTGTGAGGAATGGGGGTATCAGGGTGAGGAATGGGGGTATCAGTGTGAGGAATGGGGGTATCAGTGTGAGGAATGAGGATATCAGGGTGAGGAATGGGGGTTTCGTTGTGAGGAATGGGGGTATCAGGGTGAGGATTGGGGGTATCATTGTGAGGAATGGGGGTATCGGGGTGAGGAATGGGGGTTTCGTGGTGAGGAATGGGGATATCAGGGTGAGGACTGGGGGTATCAGTGTGTGGAATGGGGATATCAGGGTGAGGAATGGGGGTATCAGTGTGAGGAATGGGGTTATCAGTGTGAGAAATGGGGATATCAGGGTGAGGAATGGAGGTGTCAGGGTGAGGAATGGGGGTAGCAGTGTGAGGAATGGGGTTATCAGTGTGAGGGATGGGGATATCAGGGTGAGGAATGGGGGCATCATGATGAGGAATGGGAGTTTCGGGGTGAGGAATGGGGGTATCAGTGTGAGGAATGGGGGTATCAGGGTGAGGAATGGGGGTATCAGCGTGAGGAATGGGGGTATCAGTTTGAGGAATGGGGATATCGGGGTGAGGAATAGCGGTTTCGTGGTGAGGAATGGGGGTTTCGGGGTGAGGAATGGGGGTATCAGGGTGAGGAATGGGGGTGTCAGTGTGAGGAATGGAGGTATCAGGGTGAGGAATGGGGGTATCAGTGTGAGGAATGGGGGTATCTGGGTGAGGAATGGGGGTAAGAGGGTGAGGAATGGGGGTATGAGGGTGAGGAATGAGGGTATCGGTTTGAGGAATGGGGATATCAGTGTGAGGAATGGAGGTATCAGGGTGAGGAATGGTGGCATCAGTGTGAGGAATGGGGGTATCAGGTTGAGGAATGGGGGTATGAGGGTGAGGAATGGGGGTATGAGGGTGAGAAATGGGGGTATCGGGGTGAGCAATGGGTGTATCAGTATGAGGAATGGGGGTATATGTATGAGGAATGGGGGAATCAGTGTGAGGAATGGGGGTATCATGGTGAGGAATGGGGGTATCGGTGTGAGGAATGGGGAATCGGGGTGAGGAATGGGGTTTTCGGGGTGAGGAATGGGTGTATCAGTGTGAGGAATAGGGTTTCGGGGTGAGGAATGGGGGTTTCGGGGTGAAGAATGGGGTATCAGGGTGAGCAATGGGTGTATCAGTGTGAGGAATGGGGGTATCAGGGTGAGGAATGGGGGTATCCGAGTGAGGAATGGGGGTATCAGTGTGAGGAATGGGGATTTCAGGGTGAGGAATGGGGGTATCAGAGTGAGGAATGAGGGTATCAGTGTGAGGAATGAGGATATCAGGGTGAGGAATGGGGGTTTCGGCGTGAGGAATGGGGATATCAATGTGATGATTGGGGGTATCAGGGTGAGGAATGGGGGTATCAGTGTGAGGAATGAGGATATCAGGGTGAGGAATGGGGGTATCAGTGTGAGGAATGGGGGTATCAGTGTGAGGAATGAGGTATCAGGTTGCGGAATGGGGGCATCAGGATGAGGAATTGGGGTTTCGGAGTGAGGAATGGGGGTATCAGGGTGAGGAATGGGGATATCAGGGTGAGGAATGGGGGCATCATGATGAGGAATGTGAGTTTCGGGGTGAGGAATGGGGGCATCAGTGTGAGGAATGGGGGTATCAGGGTGAGGAATGGGGGTATCAGGGTGAGGAATGGGGGTATCCGTGTGAGGAATGGGGATATCGGGGTGAGGAATAGGGGTTTAGGGGTGAGGAATGGGGGTTTCGGGGTGAGGAATGGGGGTATCAGGGTGAGGAATGGGGGTGTCAGTGTGAGGAATGGAGGTATCAGGGTGAGGAATGGGGGTATCAGTGTGAGGAATGGGGGTATCTGGGTGAGGAATGGGGGTAAGAGGGTGAGGAATGGGGGTATGAGGGTGAGGAATGAGGGTATCGGTGTGAGGAATGGGGGTATCAGTGTGAGGAATGGAGGTATCAGGGTGAGGAATGGTGGCATCAGTGTGAGGAATGGGGGTATCAGGTTGAGGAATGGGGGTATGAGGGTGAGGAATGGGGGTATGAGGGTGAGAAATGGGGGTATCGGGGTGAGGAATGGGTGTATCAGTATGAGGAATGGGGGTATATGTATGAGGAATGGGGGAATCAGTGTGAGGAATGGGGGTATCATGGTGAGGAATGGGGGTATCGGTGTGAGGAATGGGGAATCGGGGTGAGGAATGGGGTTTTCGGGGTGAGGAATGGGTGTATCAGTGTGAGGAATAGGGTTTCGGGGTGAGGAATGGGGGGTTTCGGGGTGAAGAATGGGGTATCAGGGTGAGCAATGGGTGTATCAGTGTGAGGAATGGGGGTATCAGGGTGAGGAATGGGGGTATCCGAGTGAGGAATGGGGGTATCAGTGTGAGGAATGGGGATTTCAGGGTGAGGAATGGGGGTATCAGAGTGAGGAATGAGGGTATCAGTGTGAGGAATGAGGATATCAGGGTGAGGAATGGGGGTTTCGGCGTGAGGAATGGGGATATCAATGTGATGATTGGGGGTATCAGGGTGAGGAATGGGGGTATCAGTGTGAGGAATGAGGATATCAGGGTGAGGAATGGGGGTATCAGTGTGAGGAATGGGGGTATCAGTGTGAGGAATGAGGTATCAGGTTGCGGAATGGGGGCATCAGGATGAGGAATTGGGGTTTCGGAGTGAGGAATGGGGGTATCAGGGTGAGGAATGGGGATATCAGGGTGAGGAATGGGGGTATCAGGGTGAGGAATGGGGGTATCAGTGTGAGGAATGGGGGTATCAGATTGAGGAATGGGCGTATCAGTGTGAGGAATGGGGATATCAGGATGAGGAATGGGGGCTCTGGGTGAGGAATGGGAGTATCAGTGTGAGGAATGGGGGTATCAGTGTGAGGAATGGGGGTATCAAGGCGAGGAAAGGGGATATCAGGGTGAGGAATGGGGTAGCAGGGTGAGGAATGTGTGTATCAGTGTGAGGAATGGGGGTATCAGGGTGAGGAATGGGGGTATCAGTGTGAGGAATGGGGCTATCAGTGTTAGGAATGGGGGTATCAGTCTGAGGAATGGAGGTATCAGGGTGAGGAATGGGGGCATCGGGGTGAGGAATGGGGGCATCGGGGTGAGGAATGGGGGTTTTGGTGTGAGGAATGGGGGTATCGGGGTGAGGAATGGGGTTTCGGGGTGAGGAATGGGGTTTCGCGGTGAGGAATGGGGGTTTCGGGGTGAGGAATGGGGGTATCCGAGTGAGGACGGGGGGTATCAGGGTGAGGAATGGGGGTATCAGTGTGAGGAATGGGGGTATCGGGGTGAGGAATGGGGGTATCAGTGTGAGGAATGGGGGTATCAGTGTGAGGAATTGGGGTACCAGTGTGAGGAATGGGGGTATGGGTGAGGAATGGAGGTATCAGGGTGAGGAATGAGGGTATCAGGGTGAGGAATGGGGGTATCAGTGGGAGGAATGGGGGTATCAGGGTGAGGAATGGGTGTATCACTGTGAGGAATAGGGTTATCAGTGTGAGGAATGGGGGTATTAGGGTGAGAAATGGGGTCATCGGGGTGAGGAATGGGGGTTTCGGGGTGAGGAATTGGGGTATCAGGGTGAGGAATGGGGGTATCAGGGTTAGGAATGGGGGTATCGGGGTGAGGAACGGGGGTATCAGTGTGAGGAATGGGGTATCAGTGTGAGGAATGTGGGTATCAGTTTGAGGAATGGTGGTATCGGTGAGGAATGGAGGTATCAGGGTGAGGAATGAGGGTATCAGTGTGAGGAATGGGGGTATCAGTGTGAGGAATGGGTGTATCAGTGTGAGGAATGGGGGAATCAGTGTGAGGAATGGGGGTATCGGTGAGGTAAGGAGGTATCAGGGTGAGGAATGGGGGTATCAGTGTGAGGAATGGGGGTGTCAGTGTGAGCTATGGGGGTGTCAGTGTGAGGAATGGGTGTATCAGGGTGAGGAATGGGGGTATCAGTGTGAGGAATGAGGATATCAGGGTGAGGAATGGGGCTATCAGTGTGAGAAATGGGGGTATCAGTGTGAGGAATGGGGCTATCAGGTTGAGGAATTGGGGTATCAGTGTGAGGAATGGGGGTATCAGTGTGACGAATGGGGGTATCAGTGTGAGGAATGGGGATATCGGGGTGAGGAATGGGGGCATCAGGGTGAGGAATGGGGTTATCAGTGTGAGGAATGAGGATATCAGGGTGAGGAATGGGGGTATCAGTGTGAGAAATGGGGGTATCAGTGTGAGGAATGGGGCTATCAGGGTGAGGAATTGGGGTATCAGTGTGAGGAATGGGGGTATCAGTGTGAGGAATGGGGGTATCAGTGTGAGGAATGGGGATATCGGGGTGAGGAATAGGGGTTTCGGAGTGAGGAATGGGGGTCTCGGGGTGAGGAATGGGGGTATCAGGGTGAGGAATGGGGGTATCAGTGTGAGGAATGGAGTTATCAGGGTGAGGAATGGGGTTATCAGTGTGAGGAATGGGGGTATCAGGGTGAGGAATGGGGGTATGAGGGTGAGGAATGGGGGTATGAGGGTGAGGAATGGGGGTATCGGGGTGAGGAATGGGGGTATCACTGTGAGGAATGGGGGTATCAGGGTGAGGAATGGGGGCATCAGTGTGAGGAATGGGGGTATCAGTGTGAGGAATGGGGGTATCAGGGTGAGGAATGGGGGCATCAGGATGAGGAATGGGGGTTTCGGAGTGTGGAATGTGGGTATTGGTGAGGAATGTGGGTATCAGTGTGAGGAATGGGGGTATCAGGGTGAGGAATGTGGCATCAGTGTGAGGAATGGGGGTATCAGTGTGATGAATTGGGGTATCCGGGTGAGGAATGGGTGCATCAGGATATGGAATGGGGGTTTCGGAGTGTGGAATGGGGGTATTGGTGAGGAATGGGGGTATCAGTGTGAGGAATGGGGGTATCAGGGTGAGGAATGGGGGCATCAGTGTGAGGAATGGGGGTATCAGTGTGAGGAATGGGGGTATCCGGGTGAGGAATGGAGATCGGTTGAGTATTGGGTTATCAGGGTGAGGAATGGGGGTATCAGGGTGAGGAATGGGGGTATTAGTGTGAGGAATGGAGGTATCAGCGTGAGGAATGGGGTATCAGTGTGAGGAATGGGGGTATCAGTGTGAGGAATGAGGTATCAGGGTGAGGAATGGGGTATCAGGATGAGGAATGGGGCTTTCGGAGTGAGGAATGGGGGTATCAGGGTGAGGAATGGGGATATCAGGGTGATGAATGGGGGTATCAGGGTGAGGAATGGGGGTGTCAGTGTGAGGAATGTGGGTATCAGTGTGCGGAATGGGGGTATCAGTGTGAGGAATGGGTATATCAGGGTCAGGAATGGGGGTATCAGGGTGAGGAATGGGGGTATCAGTGTGAGGAATGGGGGTATCAGCGTGAGGAATGGGGGTATCACTGTGAGGAATGGGGGTATCAGTGTGAGGAATGGGGGTATCAGGGTGAGGAATGGGGGCATCGGGGTGAGGAATGGGGGTTTCGGTGTGAGGAATGGGGTTATCGGGGTTCAGGAATGGGGTTTCGGGGTGAGGAATGAGGGTTTCGGGGTGAGGATTGGGGGTATCGGGGTGAGTAATGGGGCTATCAGAGTGAGGAATGGGGGTATCAGTTTGAGGATTGGGGGTATCGGTGAGGAATGGAGGTATCAGGGTGAGGAATGAGGGTATCAGTTTGAGGAATGGGGGTATCAGTGGGAGGAATGGGTGTATCAGTGTGAGGAATGGGGGTATCAGTGTGAGGAATGGGGGTATCGGTGAGGAAAGGAGGTATCAGGGTGAGGAATGGGGGTATCAGTGTGAGGAATGGGGGTGTCAGTGTGAGCTATGGGGGTGTCAGTGTGAGGAATGGGTGTATCAGGGTGAGGAATGGGGGTATCAGTGTGAGGAATGGGGTTTTCTGTGTGAGGAATGAGGATATCAGGGTGAGGAATGGGGGTATCAGTGTGAGAAATGGGGGTATCAGTGTGAGAAATGGGGGTATCAGTGTGAGGAATGGGGATATCATGTTGAGGAATTGGGGTATCAGTGTGAGGAATGGGGGTATCAGTGTGAGGAATGGGGGTATCAGTGTGAGGAATGGTGGTATCAGGGTGAGGAATGGGGATATCGGGGTGAGGAATAGGTGTTTCGGGGTGAGGAATGGGGGTTTCGGGGTGACGAATGGGGATATCGCGGTGAGGAATGGGGGTATCAGTGTGAGGAATGGGGGTATCAGTGTGAGAAATTGGAAAATCAGGGTGAGGAATGGAGGTATCAGGGTGAGGAATGGGGGCATCAGGGTGAGGAATGGGGTTATCAGTGTGAGGAATGGGGGTTTCAGTGTGAGGAATGGGGGTATCAGTGTGAGGAATGGGGGTATCAGTGTGTGGAATGGAGGTATCAGGGTGAGGAATGGGGGCATCAGGACGAGGAATGGGAGTTTCGGGGTGAGGAATGGGGGTTTCAGTGTGAGGAATGGGGGTATCAGGGTGAGGATTGGGGGTTTCAGGTTGAGGAATGGGGGTATCAGTGTGAGGAATGGGGATATCGGGGTGAGGAATAGGGGTTTCGGGGTGAGGAATGGGGGTTTCGGGGTGAGGAATGGGGGTTTCGGGGTGAGGAATGGGGCTATCAGGGTGAGGAATGGGGTTATCAGTGTGAGGAATTGAGGTATCAGTGTGAGGAATGGGGGTATCAGTGTGAGGAATGGGGGTATCAGGGTGAGGAATGGGGGTATGAGGGTGAGGAATGGGGGTATGAGGGTGGAGAATGGGGGTATTGGGGTGAGGAATGGGGGTATCAGTGTGAGGAATGGGGGTATCAGTTTGTGGAATGGAGATAGGGTGATGAATGGGGGTATCAGTGTGAGGAATGGGGGTATCAGGGTAAGGAATGGGGGCATCAGTGTGCGGAATGGGGGTATCAGGGTGAGGAATGGGGGTATCAGTGTGAGGAATGGGGGTATCAGGGTGAGGAATGGGGGCATCAGTGTGCGGAATGGGGGTATCAGGGTGAGGAATGGGGGTATCAGTGTGAGGAATGAGGATATCAGGGTGAGGAATGGGGGTATCAGTGTTAGGAATGGGGGTATCAGTGTGAGGAATGGGGGTATCAGGGTGAGGAATGGGGGTATCAGTGTGAGGGTTGGGGGTATCAGCGTGATGAATGGGGATATCGGGCTGAGGAATAGGGGTTTCGGGGTGAGGAATGGGGGTTTCGGGGTGAGGAATGGGGGCATCAGGATGAGGAATTGGGGTTTCGGAGTGAGGAATGGGGGTATCAGGGTGAGGAATGGGGATATCAGGGTGAGGAATGGGGGTATCAGGGTGAGGAATGGGGGTATCAGTGTGAGGAATGGGGGTATCAGATTGAGGAATGGGCGTATCAGTGTGAGGAATGGGGATATCAGGATGAGGAATGGGGGCTCTGGGTGAGGAATGGGAGTGTCAGTGTGAGGAATGGGGGTATCAGTGTGAGGAATGGGGGTATCAAGGCGAGGAAAGGGGATATCAGGGTGAGGAATGGGGGTAGCAGGGTGAGGAATGTGTGTATCAGTGTGAGGAATGGGGGTATCAGGGTGAGGAATGGGGGTATCAGTGTGAGGAATGGGGCTATCAGTGTGAGGAATGGGCGTATCAGTGTGAGGAATGGGGGTATCGGTGAGGAAAGGAGGTATCAGTGTGAGGACTGGGGGTATCAGTGTGAGGAATGGGCGTATCAGGGTGAGGAATTGGGGTATCAGTGTTAGGAATGGGGGTATCAGTGTGAGGAATGAGGATATCAGGGTGAGGAATGGGGGTATCAGTGTGACGACTGGGGGTATCAGTGTGAGGAATGTGGGTATCAGGGTGAGGAATTGGGGTATCAGTGTGAGGAATGGGGGTATCAGTGTGAGGAATGGGGGTATCAGTGTGAGGAATGGGGGTATCAGAGTGAGGAATGGGGATACCGGGGTGAGGAATAGGGGTTTCGGTGTGAGGAATGGGGGTATCAGTGTGAGGAATGGGGGTATCGGGGTGAGGAATGTGGGTTTCGTTGTGAGGAATGGGGATATCGGGGTGAGGAATGGGGGTATCAGTGTGAGGAATGGGGATATCAGGGTGAGGAATGGGGGTATCAGTGTGAGGATTGGGGGTATCAGTGTGAGAAATGGGGATATCAGGGTGAGGAATGGAGGTATCAGGGTGAGGAATGGGGGCATCAGGATGAGGAATGGGAGTTTCGGGGTGAGGAATGGGGGTTTCGGGGTGAGGAATGGGGGTTTCGGGGTGAGGAATGGGGGTTTCGGGGTGAGGAATGGGGGTTTCGGGGTGAGGAATGGGGGTATCAGTGTGAGGAATGGGGGTATCAGGGTGAGGAATGGGGGTATAAGTGTGAGGAATGGGGGTATAAGTGTGAGGAATGGGGGTATCAGTGTGAGGAATGGGGGTATCGGTGAGGAAAGGAGGTATCAGTGTGAGGACTGGGGGTATCAGTGTGAGGAATGGGTGTATCAGGGTGAGGAATTGGGGTATCAGTGTTAGGAATGGGGGTATCAGTGTGAGGAATGAGGATATCAGGGTGAGGAATGGGGGTATCAGTGTGACGACTGGGGGTATCAGTGTGAGGAATGTGGGTATCAGGGTGAGGAATTGGGGTATCAGTGTGAGGAATGGGGGTATCAGTGTGAGGAATGGGGGTATCAGTGTGAGGAATGGGGGTATCAGAGTGAGGAATGGGGATACCGGGGTGAGGAATAGGGGTTTCGGTGTGAGGAATGGGGGTTTCGGGGTGAGGAATGTGGATATCGGGGTGAGGAATGGGGGTATGAGTGTGAGGAATGGGGATATCAGCGTGAGGAATGGGGGTATCAGTGTGAGAAATGGGAATATCAGGGTGAGGAATGGATGTATCAGGGTCAGGAATGGGGTCATCAGGGTGAGGAATGGGGTTATCAGTGTGAGGAATGGGGGTGTCAGTGTGAGGAATGGGGGTATCAGTGTGAGGAATGGGGGGTATCAGGGTGAGGAATGGGGGCATCAGGATGAGGAATGGGAGTTTCGGGGTGAGGAATGGGGGTATCAGTGTGAGGAATGGGCGTACCAGGGTGTGGAATGGGTGTATCAGGGTGAGGAATGGGGGTATCAGTGTGAGGAATGGGGATATCGGGGTGAGGAATAGGGGTTTCGGGTGAGGAATGGGGGTTTCGGGGTGAGGAATGGGGGTATCAGGGTGAGGAATGGGGGTATCAGTGTGAGGAATGGAGGTATCAGGGTGAGGAATGGGGGTATCAGTGTGAGGAATGGGGATATCAGGGTGAGGAATGGGGGTATGAGGTTGAGGAATGGGGGTATGAGGGTGAAGAATGGGGGTATCTGGGTGAGGAATGGAGATAGGTTGAGGAATAGGGGTATCAGTTGGAGGAATGGGGGTATCAGTGTGAGGAATGGAGATAGGTTGAGGAATAGGGGTATCAGTGTGAGGAATGGGGGTATCAGGGTGAGGAATGGGGGTATCATTGTGAGGAATAGGGGTATCAGTGTGAGGAATGGGGGTATCAGGGTGAGGAATGGGGGTATCAGGTTGAGGAATGGGGGGTATCAGTGTGAGGAATGGGGTTATCGGGGTGAGGAATCGGGGTTTCGGGGTGAGGAATGGGGGTTTCGGGGTGAGGAATGGCGGTTTCGGGGTGAGGAATGGGGCTATCAGGGTGAGGAATGGGGTTATCAGTGTGAGGAATGGAGGTATCAGTGTGAGGAATGGGGGTATCAGTGTGAGGAATGGGGGTATCAGGGTGAGGAATGGGTGTATGAGGGTGAGGAATGGGGGTATGAGGGTGAAGAATGGGGGTATTAGGGTGTGGAATGGGGGTATCAGTGTGAGGAATGGGGGTATCAGTGGGTGGAATGGAGATAGGGTGATGAATGGGGGTATCAGTGTGAGAAATGGGGGTATCAGGGTGAGGAATGGGGGCATCAGTGTGCGGAATGGGGGTATCAGGGTGAGGAATGGGGGTATCAGTGTGAGGAATGAGGATATCAGGGTGAGGAATGGGGGTATCAGTGTTAGGAATGGGGGTATCAGTGTGAGGAATGGGGGTATCAGGGTGAGGAATGGGGGTATCAGTGTGAGGGATGGGGGTATCAAGGTGATGAATGGGGATATCGGGCTGAGGAATAGGGGTTTCGGGGTGAGGAACGGGGGTTTCGGGGTGAGGAATGGGGGTATCAGGGTGAGGATTGGGGGAATCAGTGTGAGGAATGGGGGTATCGGGGTGAGGAATGGGGGCTTCGGGGTGAGGAATGGGGATATCTGGGTGAGGAATGGGGGTATCAGTGTGAGGAATGGGGATATCAGGGTGAGGAAGGGGGGTATCGGGGTGAGGAATGGGGGTATCAGTGTGAGGAATGGGGTTATCTGTGTGAAAAATGGGGATATCAGGGTGAGGAATGGGGGTATCAGGGTGAGGAATGGGGGTATCAGTGTGAGGAATGGGGTTATCTGTGTGAAAAATGGGGATATCAGGGTGAGGAATGGAGGTATCAGGGTGAGGAATGGGGGTATCAGTGTGAGGAATGGGGTTATCAGTGTGAGGGAAGGGGATATCAGGGTGAGGAATGGGGGCACCAGGATGAGGAATGGGAGTTTCGGGGTGAGGAATGGGGGTATCAGTATGAGGAATGGGGGTATCAGGGTGAGGAATGGGGGTATCAGGGTGCGGAATGGGGGTATCAGTGTGAGGAATGGTGATATCGGGGTGAGGAATAGGGGTTTTGGGGTGAGGAATGGGGGTTTCGGAGTGAGGAATTGGGGTTTCGGGGTGAGAAATGGGGGTATCAGGGTGAGGAATGGGGGTATCAGTGTGAGGAATGGAGGTATCAGTGTGAGGAATGGGCGTATCAGTGTGAGGAATGGGGATATCAGGGTGAGGAATGGGGGTATGAGGGTGAGGAATGTGGGTATGTGGGTGAGGAATGGGGGTATCGGGTTGAGGAATGGGGCTATCAGTGTGAGGAATGGAGGTATCAGGGTGAGGAATGGGGGTATCAGTGTGAGGAATGGGGGTATCAGGGTGAGGAATGGGGGTATGAGGGTGAGTAATGGGGGTATGAGGATGAGGAATGGGGGTATCGGGGTGAGGAATGGGGGTATCAGTGTGAGGAATGGGGGTATCAGTGTGAGGAATGGGGGGTATCCGGGTGAGGAATGGTGATAGGGTGAGGAATGGGTGTATCAGTGTGAGGAATGGGGGTATCAGGGTGAGGAATGGGGGTATCAGGGTGAGGAATGGGGGTATCAGTGGGAGGAATGGGGGTATCAGTGTGAGGAATGGGGGTTCAGGGTGAGGAATGGGGGCATCAGTGTGAGGAATGGGGGTATCAGTGTGATGAATGGGGGTATCAGGGTGAGGAATGGGGGCATCAGGATGAGGAATGGGGGTTTCGGAGTGAGGAATGGGGGTTTCGGTGAGGAATGGGGGTGTCAGTGTGAGGAATGGAGATATCAGGGTGAGGAATGGGGGATTCAGTGTGAGGAATGGGGGTATCAGTGTGAGGAATGGGGGCTCTGGGTGAGGAATGGGGTGCTCTGGGTGAGGAATGGGAGGCTGTGGGTGAGGAATGGGACTATCAGTGTGAGGAATGGGTGTATCAGTGTGAGGAATGGGGGTATCAGTGTGAGGAATGGGGGTATCAGGGTGAGGAATGGGGGTATCAGGGTAAGGAATGGGGGCATCGGGGTGAGGAATGGGGTTTCGGGGTGAGGAATGGGGTTTTCGGGGTGAGGAATGGGGTCATCAGTGTGAGGAATGGGGTTTCGGGTTGAGGAATGGGGGTATCAGTGTGAGGAATGGGGTTTCGGGGTGAGGAATGGGGTTATCAGGGTGAGGAATGGGGGTATTAGTGTGAGCAATGGGGGTATCAGGGTGAGGAATGGGGGTATCCGAGTGAGGAATGGGGGTATTAGTCTGAGGAATGGGGGTATCAGGGTGAAGAATGGGGATATCAGTGTGAGGAATGGGGGTATCAGTGTGAGGAATGAGGATATTAGGGTGAGGAATGGGGGTATCAGTGCGAGGAATGGGGGTATCAGTGTGAGGAATGGGGGTATCAGGGCGAGGAATGGGGTATCAGTGTGACGAAAGGGGGTATCAGGGTGAGGAATGGGGATATCGGGGTGAGGAATAGGGGTTTCAGGGTGAGGAATGGGGGTTTCGGGGTGAGGAATGGGGGTTTTGGGGTGAGGAATGGGGGTATCAGTCTGAGGAATGGGGGTATCAGTGTGAGGAATGGGGATATCAGGGAGAGGAATGGGGATATCGGTGTGAGGAATAGGGGTTTCGTGGTGAGGAATGGGGGTGTCGGCGTGAGGAATGGGGGTTTTGGGGTGAGGAATGGGGGTATCAGGGTGAGGAATGGGGTATCAGTGTGAGGAATGTTGGTATCGGGGTGAGGAATGTGGGTTTCGGTGTGAGGAATGGGGATATCGGGGTGAGGAATGGGGGTATCAGTGTGAGGAATGGGGATATCAGGGTGAGGAATGGGGGTATCAGTGTGAGGATTGGGGGTATCAGTGTGAGAAATGGGGATATCAGGGTGAGGAATGGAGGTATCAGGGTGAGGAATGGGGGCATCAGGATGAGGAATGGGAGTTTCGGGGTGAGGAATGGGGGTTTCGGGGTGAGGAATGGGGGTACCGGGGTGAGGAATGGGGGTTTCGGGGTGAGGAATGGGGGTATCGGGGTGAGGAATGGGGGTATCAGTGTGAGGAATGGGGGTATCGTGGTGAGGAATGGGGGTATCAGGGTGAGGAATGGGGGTATAAGTGTGAGGAATGGGGCTATCAGTGTGAGGAATGGTGGTATCGGTGAGGAAAGGAGGTATCAGTGTGAGGAATGGGGGTATCAGTGTGAGGAATGGGTGTATCAGGGTGAGGAATTGGGGTATCAGTGTTAGGAATGGGGGTATCAGTGTGAGGAATGAGGATATCAGGGTGAGGAATGGGGGTATCAGTGTGACGACTGGGGGTATCAGTGTGAGGAATGTGGGTATCAGGGTGAGGAATTGGGGTATCAGTGTGAGGAATGGGGGTATCAGTGTGAGGAATGGGGGTATCAGTGTGAGGAATGGGGGTATCAGAGTGAGGAATGGGGATACCGGGGTGAGGAATAGGGGTTTCGGTGTGAGGAATGGGGGTTTCGGGGTGAGGAATGTGGATATCGGGGTGAGGAATGGGGGTATGAGTGTGAGGAATGGGGATATCAGCGTGAGGAATGGGGGTATCAGTGTGAGGAATGGGGGTATCAGTGTGAGAAATGGGAATATCAGGGTGAGGAATGGATGTATCAGGGTCAGGAATGGGGTCATCAGGGTGAGGAATGGGGTTATCAGTGTGAGGAATGGGGGTGTCAGTGTGAGGAATGGGGGTATCAGTGTGAGGAATTGGGTTATCAGTGTGAGGAATGGGGGTATCAGTGTGAGGAATGGGGGTATCAGGGTGAGGAATGGGGTCATCAGGATGAGGAATGGGAGTTTCGGGGTGAGGAATGGGGGTATCAGTGTGAGGAATGGGCGTACCAGGGTGTGGAATGGGTGTATCAGGGTGAGGAATGGGGGTATCAGTGTGAGGAATGGGGATATCGGGGTGAGGAATAGGGGTTTCGGGGTGAGGAATGGGGGTTTCGGGGTGAGGAATGGGGGTATCAGGGTGAGGAATGGGGTTATCAGTGTGAGGAATGGAGGTATCAGGGTGAGGAATGGGGGTATCAGTGTGAGGAATGGGGATATCAGGGTGAGGAATGGGGGTATGAGGTTGAGGAATGGGGGTATGAGGGTGAAGAATGGGGGTATCTGGGTGAGGAATGGAGATAGGTTGAGGAATAGGGGTATCAGTGGGAGGAATGGGGGTATCAGTGTGAGGAATGGAGATAGGTTGAGGAATAGGGGTATCAGTGTGAGGAATGGGGGTATCAGGGTGAGGAATGGGGGTATCATTGTGAGGAATAGGGGTATCAGTGTGAGGAATGGGGGTATCAGGGTGAGGAATGGGGGTATCAGGTTGAGGAATGGGGGTATCAGTGTGAGGAATGGGGATATCGGGGTGAGGAATAGGGGTTTTCGGGGTGAGGAATGGGGGTTTCGGGGTGAGGAATGGCGGTTTCGGGGTGAGGAATGGGGCTATCAGGGTGAGGAATGGGGTTATCAGTGTGAGGAATGGAGGTATCAGTGTGAGGAATGGGGGTATCAGTGTGAGGAATGGGGGTATCAGGGTGAGGAATGGGTGTATGAGGGTGAGGAATGGGGGTATGAGGGTGAAGAATGGGGGTATTGGGGTGTGGAATGGGGGTATCAGTGTGAGGAATGGGGGTATCAGTGGGTGGAATGGAGATAGGGTGATGAATGGGGGGTATCAGTGTGAGAAATGGGGGTATCAGGGTGAGGAATGGGGGCATCAGTGTGCGGAATGGGGGTATCAGGGTGAGGAATGGGGGTATCAGTGTGAGGAATGAGGATATCAGGGTGAGGAATGGGGGTATCAGTGTTAGGAATGGGGGTATCAGTGTGAGGAATGGGGGTATCAGGGTGAGGAATGGGGGTATCAGTGTGAGGGATGGGGGTATCAGGGTGATGAATGGGGATATCGGGCTGAGGAATAGGGGTTTCGGGGTGAGGAACGGGGGTTTCGGGGTGAGGAATGGGGGAATCAGTGTGAGGAATGGGGGTATCGGGGTGAGGATTGGGGGTATCGGGGTGAGGAATGGGGGCTTCGGGGTGAGGAATGGGGATATCTGGGTGAGGAATGGGGGTATCAGTGTGAGGAATGGGGATATCAGGGTGAGGAATGGGGGTATCGGGGTGAGGAATGGGGGTATCAGTGTGAGGAATGGGGTTATCTGTGTGAAAAATGGGGATATCAGGGTGAGGAATGGGGGTATCAGGGTGAGGAATGGGGGTATCAGTGTGAGGAATGGGGTTATCTGTGTGAAAAATGGGGATATCAGGGTGAGGAATGGAGGTATCAGGGTGAGGAATGGGGGTATCAGTGTGAGGAATGGGGTTATCAGTGTGAGGGAAGGGGATATCAGGGTGAGGAATGGGGGCACCAGGATGAGGAATGGGAGTTTCGGGGTGAGGAATGGGGGTATCAGTATGAGGAATGGGGGTATCAGGGTGAGGAATGGGGGTATCAGGGTGCGGAATGGGGGTATCAGTGTGAGGAATGGTGATATCGGGGTGAGGAATAGGGGTTTTGGGTTGAGAAATGGGGGTATCAGGGTGAGGAATGGGGGTATCAGTGTGAGGAATGGAGGTATCAGTGTGAGGAATGGGCGTATTAGTGTGAGGAATGGGGATATCAGGGTGAGGAATGGGGGTATGAGGGTGAGGAATGTGGGTATGAGGGTGAGGAATGGGGGTATCGGGTTGAGGAATGGGGCTATCAGTGTGAGGAATGGAGGTATCAGGGTGAGGAATGGGGGTATCAGTGTGAGGAATGGGGGTATCAGGGTGAGGAATGGGGGTATGAGGGTGAGGAATGGGGGTATCAGGGTGAGGAATGGGGGTATCGGGGTGAGGAATGGGGGTATCAGTGTGAGGAATGGGGGTATCAGTGTGAGGAATGGGGGTATCCGGGTGAGGAATGGAGATCGGGTTAGGAATTGGTGTATCAGTGTGAGGAATGGGGGTATCAGGGTGAGGAATGGGGGTATCAGGGTGAGGAATGAGGGTATCAGTGTGAGGAATGGGGGTATCAGTGTGAGGAATGGGGGTTCAGGGTGAGGAATGGGGGCATCAGTGTGAGGAATGGGGGTATCTGTGTGATGAATGGGGGTATCAGGGTGAGGAATGGGGGCATCAGGATGAGGAATGGGGTTTCGGAGTCAGGAATGGGGGTTTCGGTGAGGAATGGGGGTGTCAGTGTGAGGAATGGAGATATCAGGGTGAGGAATGGGGGATTCAGTGTGAGGAATGGGGGTATCAGTGTGAGGAATGGGGGCTCTGGGTGAGGAATGGGGTGCTCTGGGTGAGGAATGGGAGGCTGTGGGTGAGGAATGGGACTATCAGTGTGAGGAATGGGTGTATCAGTGTGAGGAATGGGGGTATCAGTGTGAGGAATGGGGGTATCAGGGTGAGGAATGGGGGTATCAGGGTAAGGAATGGGGGCATCGGGGTGAGGAATGGGGTTTCGGGGTGAGGAATGGGGTTTTCGGGGTGAGGAATGGGGTCATCAGTGTGAGGAATGGGGTTTCGGGTTGAGGAATGGGGGTATCAGTGTGAGGAATGGGGTTTCGGGGTGAGGAATGGGGTTATCAGGGTGAGGAATGGGGGTATTAGTGTGAGCAATGGGGGTATCAGGGTGAGGAATGGGGGTATTCGGGTGAGGAATGGGGTTATCGGGTGAGGAATGGGGGTATCAGTGTGAGGAATGGGGGTATCATGTGAGGAATGGGGGTATAAGGTGAGGAATGGGGGTATCAGTGTGAGGAATGGGGGGTATCAGTGTGAGGAATGGGGGTATCAGGTGAGGAATGGAGGTATCAGTGGTGAGGACTGGGGGTATCAGTGTGAGGAATGGGTTGTATCAGGGGTGAGGAATTGGGGTATCAGTGTTAGGAATGGGGGTATCAGTGGTGAGGAATGAGGGATATCAGGGGTGAGGAATGGGGGTAACAGTGTGACGACTGGGGGTATCAGTGTGAGGAATGGGGTTATCAGGGTGAGGAATTGGGGTATCAGTGTGAGGAATGGGGGTATCAGTGTGAGGAATGGGGGTATCAGTGTGAGGAATGGGGGTATCAGGTGAGGAATGGGGATATCGGGGTGAGGAATGGGTTTCGGGGTGAGGAATGGGGGTATCAGGGGTGAGGAATGGTGGTATCGGGGTGAGGAATGTGGGTTTGCGTGTGAGGGAATGGGGATATCGGGGTGAGAATGGGGGTATCAGTGTGAGGAATGGGGTATATCAGGGGTGAGGAATGGGGGTATCAGTGTGAGGATTGGGGTTATCAGTGGAGAAATGGGGATATCAGGGTGAGGAATGGAGGGTATCAGGGTGAGGAATGGGGGCATCAGGATGAGGAATGGGAGTTTCGGGGTGAGGAATGGGGGTATCGGGGTGAGGAATGGGGTTTAGGGGTGAGGAATGGGGGTATCAGGGTGAGGAATGGGGGTATCTGTGTGAGGAATGGAGGTATCAGGGTGAGGAAGGTAGGTATCAGTGTGAGGAATGGGGGTATGAGGGTGAGGAATGGGGGTATGAGGGTGAGGAATGGGGGTATGAGGGTGAGGAATGCGGGGTATCGGGGTGAGGAATGGGGGTATCAGTGTGAGGAATGGGGGGTATCAGTGTGAGAAATGAGGTATCAGGGTGAGGAATGGGGTATCAGTGTGAGGAATGGGCGTATCCGGGTGAGGAATGGAGATAGGGTGACGAATGGGGGTATCAGTGTGAGGAATGGGGGTATCAGGGTGAGGAATGGGGGTATCAGGGTGAGGAATGGGGGTATCTGTGTGAGGAATGGAGGTATCAGGGTGAGGAAGGTAGGTATCAGTGTGAGGAATGGGGGTATGAGGGTGAGGAATGGGGGTATGAGGGTGAGGAATGGGGGTATGAGGGTGAGGAATGCGGGTATCGGGGTGAGGAATGGGGGTATCAGTGTGAGGAATGGGGGTATCAGTGTGAGGAATGGGGGGTATCAGGGTGAGGAATGGGGGTATCAGTGTGAGGAATGGGCGTATCCGGGTGAGGAATGGAGATAGGGTGACGAATGGGGGTATCAGTGTGAGGAATGGGGGTATCAGGGTGAGGAATGGGGGTATCTGTGAGGAATGGGGGTATCAGTGTGAGGAATGGGGGTATCAGGGTTTAGGAATGGGGGCATCAGGATGAGGAATGGGGGTTTCAGTGTGAGGAATGGTATCAGGGTGAGGAATGGGGGTATCAGGTGAGGAATGGGGGTATCAGGGTGAGGAATGGGGGTATCAGGTGAGGAATGGGGGTATCAGTGTGAGGAATGGGGTATCAGTGGGTAATGGGGATCAGGTGAGGAATGGGGTATCAGTGTGAGGAATGGGGGTATCAGGTGAGGAATGGGGGTATCAGTGTGAGGAATGGGGGTATCAGGGTGAGGAATGGGGTATCATGGTGAGGAATGGGGTATCAGGGTGAGGAATGGGGGTATCAGTGTGAGGAATGGGGGTATCAGTGTGAGAATGGGGGTATCAGGTTGAGGAATGGGGGTATCAGTGTGAGGAATGGGGTATCAGTGAGGAATGGGGTATCGGTGAGGAATGGGGTATCAGGGTGAGGAATGGGTTATCAGGGTGAGGAATGGGGTATCAGGGTGAGGAATGGGGGTATCAGTGTGAGGAATGGGGTATCGGGGTGAGGAATGGGGTATCGGTGAGAATGGGGGTTTTTCGGGTGAGGAATGGGTATCAGGGTGAGGAATGGGGTATCAGTGTGAGGAATGGGGATATCAGGGTGAGGAATGGGGTATCGGGTGAGGAATGGGGTATCAGTGGTGAGGAATGGGTTATCAGTGTGAGGAATGGGATATCAGGGTGAGGAATGGGGTATCAGGTGAGGAATGGGGTATTAGTGTGAGGAATGGGGTTATCAGTGTGAGGAATGGGGATATCAGGGTGAGGTATGCGGGTATCAGGGTGAGGAATGGGGGTATCAGTGTGAGGAATGGGGTTATCCGTGTGAGGAATGGGGTATCAGGTGAGGAATGGGGTATCAGGTGAGGAATGGGAGTTTCGGGGTGAGGAATGGGGGTATCAGTGTGAGGAATGGGGGTATCAGGTGAGGAATGGGGGTATCAGGGGTGAGGAATGAGGGATACAGGGTGAGGAATGGGGGTATCAGTGTTAGGTAATGGGGGGTATCAGTGTGAGGAATGGGGGTATCAGGGTGAGGAATGGGGGTATCAGTGGTGAGGGATGGGGGTATCAAGGTGATGAATGGGGATATCGGGCTGAGGGAATAGGGGTTTCGGGGTGAGGAATCGGGGGTTTCGGGGTGAGGAATGGGGGTATCAGGGGTGAGGATTGGGGGAATCAGTGTGAGGAATGGGGGTATCGGGGTGAGGGAATGGGGGGCTTCGGGGTGAGGAATGGGGATATCTGGGTGAGGAATGGGGGTATCTGTGTGAGGAATGGGGATATCAGGGTGAGGAATGGGGGTATCGGGGTGAGGAATGGGGGGTATCAGTGTGAGGGAATGGGGGTTATCTGTGTGAAAAATGGGGGATATCAGGGTGAGGAATGGGGGTATCAGGGTGAGGAATGGGGGTATCAGTGTGAGGAATGGGGTATCTGTGTGAAAAATGGGGATATCAGGGTGAGAATGGAGGTATCAGGGTGAGGAATGGGGGTATCAGTGTGAGGAATGGGGTTTATCAGTGTGAGGGAAGGGGGATATCAGGGTGAGGAATGGGGGCACCAGGATGAGGAATGGGAGTTTCGGGGTGAGGAATGGGGGTATCAGTATGAGGAATGGGGGTATCAGGGTGAGGAATGGGGGTATCAGGGTGTGGAATGGGGGTATCAGTGTGAGGAATGGTGATATCGGGGTGAGGAATAGGGGTTTTGGGGTGAGGAATGGGGGTTTCGGGGTGAGGAATTGGGGTTTCGGGGTGAGAAATGGGGTTATCAGGGTGAGGAATGGGGGTATCAGTGTGAGGAATGGAGGTATCAGTGTGAGGAATGGGCGTATCAGTGTGAGGAATGGGGATATCAGGGTGAGGAATGGGGGTATGAGGGTGAGGAATGTGGGTATGAGGGTGAGGAATGGGGGTATCGGGTTGAGGAATGGGGCTATCAGTGTGAGGAATGGAGGTATCAGGGTGAGGAATGGGGGTATCAGTGTGAGGAATGGGGGTATCAGGGTGAGGAATGGGGGTATGAGGGTGAGTAATGGGGGTATGAGGATGAGGAATGGGGGTATCGGGGTGAGGAATGGGGGTATCAGTGTGAGGAATGGGGGTATCAGTGTGAGGAATGGGGGTATCCGGGTGAGGAATGGTGATAGGGTGAGGAATGGGTGTATCAGTGTGAGGAATGGGGGTATCAGGGTGAGGAATGGGGGTATCAGGGTGAGGAATGGGGGTATCAGTGGGAGGAATGGGGGTATCAGTGTGAGGAATGGGGGTTCAGGGTGAGGAATGGGGGCATCAGTGTGAGGAATGGGGGTATCAGTGTGATGAATGGGGGTATCAGGGTGAGGAATGGGGGCATCAGGATGAGGAATGGGGGTTTCGGAGTGAGGAATGGGGGTTTCGGTGAGGAATGGGGGTGTCAGTGTGAGGAATGGAGATATCAGGGTGAGGAATGGGGGATTCAGTGTGAGGAATGGGGGTATCAGTGTGAGGAATGGGGGCTCTGGGTGAGGAATGGGGTGCTCTGGGTGAGGAATGGGAGGCTGTGGGTGAGGAATGGGACTATCAGTGTGAGGAATGGGTGTATCAGTGTGAGGAATGGGGGTATCAGTGTGAGGAATGGGGGTATCAGGGTGAGGAATGGGGGTATCAGGGTAAGGAATGGGGGCATCGGGGTGAGGAATGGGGTTTCGGGGTGAGGAATGGGGTTTTCGGGGTGAGGAATGGGGTCATCAGTGTGAGGAATGGGGTTTCGGGTTGAGGAATGGGGGTATCAGTGTGAGGAATGGGGTTTCGGGGTGAGGAATGGGGTTATCAGGGTGAGGAATGGGGGTATTAGTGTGAGCAATGGGGGTATCAGGGTGAGGAATGGGGGTATCCGAGTGAGGAATGGGGGTATTAGTCTGAGGAATGGGGGTATCAGGGTGAAGAATGGGGATATCAGTGTGAGGAATGGGGGTATCAGTGTGAGGAATGAGGATATTAGGGTGAGGAATGGGGGTATCAGTGCGAGGAATGGGGGTATCAGTGTGAGGAATGGGGGTATCAGGGCGAGGAATGGGGTATCAGTGTGACGAAAGGGGGTATCAGGGTGAGGAATGGGGATATCGGGGTGAGGAATAGGGGTTTCAGGGTGAGGAATGGGGGTTTCGGGGTGAGGAATGGGGGTTTTGGGGTGAGGAATGGGGGTATCAGTCTGAGGAATGGGGGTATCAGTGTGAGGAATGGGGATATCAGGGAGAGGAATGGGGATATCGGTGTGAGGAATAGGGGTTTCGTGGTGAGGAATGGGGGTGTCGGCGTGAGGAATGGGGGTTTTGGGGTGAGGAATGGGGGTATCAGGGTGAGGAATGGGGTATCAGTGTGAGGAATGTTGGTATCGGGGTGAGGAATGTGGGTTTCGGTGTGAGGAATGGGGATATCGGGGTGAGGAATGGGGGTATCAGTGTGAGGAATGGGGATATCAGGGTGAGGAATGGGGGTATCAGTGTGAGGATTGGGGGTATCAGTGTGAGAAATGGGGATATCAGGGTGAGGAATGGAGGTATCAGGGTGAGGAATGGGGGCATCAGGATGAGGAATGGGAGTTTCGGGGTGAGGAATGGGGGTTTCGGGGTGAGGAATGGGGGTTTCGGGGTGAGGAATGGGGGTTTCGGGGTGAGGAATGGGGGTTTCGGGGTGAGGAATGGGGGTATCAGTGTGAGGAATGGGGGTATGAGGGTGAGGAATGGGGGTATAAGTGTGAGGAATGGGGGTATAAGTGTGAGGAATGGGGGTATCAGTGTGAGGAATGGGGGTATCGGTGAGGAAAGGAGGTATCAGTGTGAGGACTGGGGGTATCAGTGTGAGGAATGGGTGTATCAGGGTGAGGAATTGGGGTATCAGTGTTAGGAATGGGGGTATCAGTGTGAGGAATGAGGATATCAGGGTGAGGAATGGGGGTATCAGTGTGACGACTGGGGGTATCAGTGTGAGGAATGTGGGTATCAGGGTGAGGAATTGGGGTATCAGTGTGAGGAATGGGGGTATCAGTGTGAGGAATGGGGGTATCAGTGTGAGGAATGGGGGTATCAGAGTGAGGAATGGGGATACCGGGGTGAGGAATAGGGGTTTCGGTGTGAGGAATGGGGGTTTCGGGGTGAGGAATGTGGATATCGGGGTGAGGAATGGGGGTATGAGTGTGAGGAATGGGGATATCAGCGTGAGGAATGGGGGTATCAGTGTGAGGAATGGGGGTATCAGTGTGAGAAATGGGAATATCAGGGTGAGGAATGGATGTATCAGGGTCAGGAATGGGGTCATCAGGGTGAGGAATGGGGTTATCAGTGTGAGGAATGGGGGTGTCAGTGTGAGGAATGGGGGTATCAGTGTGAGGAATTGGGTTATCAGTGTGAGGAATGGGGGTATCAGTGTGAGGAATGGGGGTATCAGGGTGAGGAATGGGGTCATCAGGATGAGGAATGGGAGTTTCGGGGTGAGGAATGGGGGTATCAGTGTGAGGAATGGGCGTACCAGGGTGTGGAATGGGTGTATCAGGGTGAGGAATGGGGGTATCAGTGTGAGGAATGGGGATATCGGGGTGAGGAATAGGGGTTTCGGGGTGAGGAATGGGGGTTTCGGGGTGAGGAATGGGGGTATCAGTGTGAGGATTGGGGGTATCAGTGTGAGAAATGGGGATATCAGGGTGAGGAATGGAGGTATCAGGGTGAGGAATGGGGGCATCAGGATGAGGAATGGGAGTTTCGGGGTGAGGAATGGGGGTTTCGGGGTGAGGAATGGGGGTTTCGGTGTGAGGAATGGGGGTTTCGGGGTGAGGAATGGGGGTTTCGGGGTGAGGAATGGGGGTATCAGTGTGAGGAATGGGGGTATCAGGGTGAGGAATGGGGGTATAAGTGTGAGGAATGGGTGTATAAGTGTGAGGAATGGGGGTATCAGTGTGAGGAATGGGGGTATCGGTGAGGAAAGGAGGTATCAGTGTGAGGACTGGGGGTATCAGTGTGAGGAATGGGTGTATCAGGGTGAGGAATTGGGGTATCAGTGTTAGGAATGGGGGTATCAGTGTGAGGAATGAGGATATCTGGGTGAGGAATGGGGGTATCAGTGTGACGACTGGGGGTATCAGTGTGAGGAATGTGGGTATCAGGGTGAGGAATTGGGGTATCAGTGTGAGGAATGGGGGTATCAGTGTGAGGAATGGGGGTATCAGTGTGAGGAATGGGGGTATCAGAGTGAGGAATGGGGATACCGGGGTGAGGAATAGGGGTTTCGGTGTGAGGAATGGGGGTTTCGGGGTGAGGAATGTGGATATCGGGGTGAGGAATGGGGGTATGAGTGTGAGGAATGGGGATATCAGCGTGAGGAATGGGGGTATCAGTGTGAGGAATGGGGGTATCAGTGTGAGAAATGGGAATATCAGGGTGAGGAATGGATGTATCAGGGTCAGGAATGGGGTCATCAGGGTGAGGAATGGGGTTATCAGTGTGAGGAATGGGGGTGTCAGTGTGAGGAATGGGGGTATCAGTGTGAGGAATTGGGTTATCAGTGTGAGGAATGGGGGTATCAGTGTGAGGAATGGGGGTATCAGGGTGAGGAATGGGGTCATCAGGATGAGGAATGGGAGTTTCGGGGTGAGGAATGGGGGTATCAGTGTGAGGAATGGGCGTACCAGGGTGTGGAATGGGTGTATCAGGGTGAGGAATGGGGGTATCAGTGTGAGGAATGGGGATATCGGGGTGAGGAATAGGGGTTTCGGGGTGAGGAATGGGGGTTTCGGGGTGAGGAATGGGGGTATCAGGGTGAGGAATGGGGTTATCAGTGTGAGGAATGGAGGTATCAGGGTGAGGAATGGGGGTATCAGTGTGAGGAATGGGGATATCAGGGTGAGGAATGGGGGTATGAGGTTGAGGAATGGGGGTATGAGGGTGAAGAATGGGGGTATCTGGGTGAGGAATGGAGATAGGTTGAGGAATAGGGGTATCAGTGGGAGGAATGGGGGTATCAGTGTGAGGAATGGAGATAGGTTGAGGAATAGGGGTATCAGTGTGAGGAATGGGGGTATCAGGGTGAGGAATGGGGGTATCATTGTGAGGAATAGGGGTATCAGTGTGAGGAATGGGGGTATCAGGGTGAGGAATGGGGGTATCAGGTTGAGGAATGGGGGTATCAGTGTGAGGAATGGGGATATCGGGGTGAGGAATAGGGGTTTCGGGGTGAGGAATGGGGGTTTCGGGGTGAGGAATGGCGGTTTCGGGGTGAGGAATGGGGCTATCAGGGTGAGGAATGGGGTTATCAGTGTGAGGAATGGAGGTATCAGTGTGAGGAATGGGGGTATCAGTGTGAGGAATGGGGGTATCAGGGTGAGGAATGGGTGTATGAGGGTGAGGAATGGGGGTATGAGGGTGAAGAATGGGGGTATTGGGGTGTGGAATGGGGGTATCAGTGTGAGGAATGGGGGTATCAGTGGGTGGAATGGAGATAGGGTGATGAATGGGGGTATCAGTGTGAGAAATGGGGGTATCAGGGTGAGGAATGGGGGCATCAGTGTGCGGAATGGGGGTATCAGGGTGAGGAATGGGGGTATCAGTGTGAGGAATGAGGATATCAGGGTGAGGAATGGGGGTATCAGTGTTAGGAATGGGGGTATCAGTGTGAGGAATGGGGGTATCAGGGTGAGGAATGGGGGTATCAGTGTGAGGGATGGGGGTATCAGGGTGATGAATGGGGATATCGGGCTGAGGAATAGGGGTTTCGGGGTGAGGAATGGGGGTATCAGGGTGAGGATTGGGGGAATCAGTGTGAGGAATGGGGGTATCGGGGTGAGGATTGGGGGTATCGGGGTGAGGAATGGGGGCTTCGGGGTGAGGAATAGGGATATCTGGGTGAGGAATGGGGGTATCAGTGTGAGGAATGGGGATATCAGGGTGAGGAATGGGGGTATCGGGGTGAGGAATGGGGGTATCAGTGTGAGGAATGGGGTTATCTGTGTGAAAAATGGGGATATCAGGGTGAGGAATGGAGGTATCAGGGTGAGGAATGGGGGTATCAGTGTGAGGAATGGGGTTATCAGTGTGAGGGAAGGGGATATCAGGGTGAGGAATGGGGGCACCAGGTTGAGGAATGGGTGTTTCGGGGTGAGGAATGGGGGTATCAGTATGAGGAATGGGGGTATCAGGGTGAGGAATGGGGGTATCAGGGTGCGGAATAGGGGTATCAGTGTGAGGAATGGTGATATCGGGGTGAGGAATAGGGGTTTTGGGGTGAGAAATGGGGGTATCAGGGTGAGGAATGGGGGTATCAGTGTGAGGAATGGAGGTATCAGTGTGAGGAATGGGCGTATTAGTGTGAGGAATGGGGATATCAGGGTGAGGAATGGGGGTATGAGGGTGAGGAATGTGGGTATGAGGGTGAGGAATGGGGGTATCGGGTTGAGGAATGGGGCTATCAGTGTGAGGAATGGAGGTATCAGGGTGAGGAATGGGGGTATCAGTGTGAGGAATGGGGGTATCAGGGTGAGGAATGGGGGTATGAGGGTGAGGAATGGGGGTATGAGGATGAGGAATGGGGGTATCGGGCTTGAGGAATGGGGGTATCAGTGTGAGGAATGGGGGTATCAGTGTGAGGAATGGGGGTATCCGGGTGAGGAATGGTGATAGGGTGAGGAATGGGTGTATCAGTGTGAGGAATGGGGGTATCAGGGTGAGGAATGGGGGTATCAGGGTGAGGAATGGGGGTATCAGTGGGAGGAATGGGGGTATCAGTGTGAGGAATGGGGGTTCAGGGTGAGGAATGGGGGCATCAGTGTGAGGAATGGGGGTATCAGTGTGATGAATGGGGGTATCAGGGTGAGGAATGGGGGCATCAGGATGAGGAATGGGGGTTTCGGAGTGAGGAATGGGGGTTTCGGTGAGGAATGGGGGTGTCAGTGTGAGGAATGGAGATATCAGGGTGAGGAATGGGGGATTCAGTGTGAGGAATGCGGGTATCAGTGTGAGGAATGGGGGCTCTGGGTGAGGAATGGGGTGCTCTGGGTGAGGAATGGGAGGTTGTGGGTGAGGAATGGGACTATCAGTGTGAGGAATGGGTGTATCAGTGTGAGGAATGGGGGTATCAGTGTGAGGAATGGGGGTATCAGGGTGAGGAATGGGGGTATCAGGGTAAGGAATGGGGGCATCGGGGTGAGGAATGGGGTTTCGGGGTGAGGAATGGGGTTTTCGGGGTGAGGAATGGGGTTTCGGGTTGAGGAATGGGGGTATCAGTGTGAGGAATGGGGTTTCGGGGTGAGGAATGGGGTTATCAGGGTGAGGAATGGGGGTATTAGTGTGAGCAATGGGGGTATCAGGGTGAGGAATGGGGGTATCCGAGTGAGGAATGGGGGTATTAGTCTGAGGAATGGGGGTATCAGGGTGAAGAATGGGGATATCAGTGTGAGGAATGGGGGTATCAGTGTGAGGAATGAGGATATTAGGGTGAGGAATGGGGGTATCAGTGCGAGGAATGGGGGTATCAGTGTGAGGAATGGGGGTATCAGGGCGAGGAATGGGGTATCAGTGTGACGAAAGGGGGTATCAGGGTGAGGAATGGGGATATCGGGGTGAGGAATAGGGGTTTCAGGGTGAGGAATGGGGGTTTCGGGGTGAGGAATGGGGGTTTTGGGGTGAGGAATGGGGGTATCAGTCTGAGGAATGGGGGTATCAGTGTGAGGAATGGGGATATCAGGGAGAGGAATGGGGATATCGGTGTGAGGAATAGGGGTTTCGTGGTGAGGAATGGGGGTTTCGGCGTGAGGAATGGGGGTTTCGGGGTGAGGAATGGGGGTATCAGGGTGAGGAATGGGGTATCAGTGTGAGGAATGTTGGTATCGGGGTGAGGAATGTGGGTTTCGGTGTGAGGAATGGGGATATCGGGGTGAGGAATGGGGGTATCAGTGTGAGGAATGGGGATATCAGGGTGAGGAATGGGGGTATCAGTGTGAGGATTGGGGGTATCAGTGTGAGAAATGGGGATATCAGGGTGAGGAATGGAGGTATCAGGGTGAGGAATGGGGGCATCAGGATGAGGAATGGGAGTTTCGGGGTGAGGAATGGGGTTTCGGGGTGAGGAATGGGGGTTTCGGGGTGAGGAATGGGGGTATCAGGGTGAGGAATGGGGTATCTGTGTGAGGAATGGAGGTATCAGGGTGAGGAAGGTAGGTATCAGTGTGAGGAATGGGGGTATGAGGGTGAGGAATGGGGGTATGAGGGTGAGGAATGGGGGTATGAGGGTGAGGAATGCGGGTATCGGGGTGAGGAATGGGGGTATCAGTGTGAGGAATGGGGGTATCAGTGTGAGGAATGGGGGTATCAGGGTGAGGAATGGGGGTATCAGTGTGAGGAATGGGCGTATCCGGGTGAGGAATGGAGATAGGGTGACGAATGGGGGTATCAGTGTGAGGAATGGGGGTATCAGGGTGAGGAATGGGGGTATCTGTGAGGAATGGGGGTATCAGTGTGAGGAATGGGGGTATCAGGGTTAGGAATGGGGGCATCAGGATGAGGAATGGGGGTTTCGGAGTGAGGAATGGGGGTATCGGTGAGGAATGGGGGTATCAGTGTGAGGAATAGAGATATCAGGGTGAGGAATGGGGCTACCAGTGTGAGGAATGGGTGTATCAGTGTGAGGAATGGGGGTATCAGTGTGAGGAATGGGGGTATCAGTGTGAGGAATGGGGATATCAGGGTGAGGAATGGGGATATCGGTGTGAGGAATAGGGGTTTCGTGGTGAGGAATGGGGGTTTCGGGGTGAGGAATGGGGGTTTCGGGTTGAGGAATGGGGGTATCAGGGTGAGGAATGGGGTATCAGTGTGAGGAATGTCGGTATCGGGGTGAGGAATGTGGGTTTCGGTGTGAGGAATGGGGATATCGGGGTGAGGAATGGGGGTATCAGTGTGAGGAATGGGGATATCAGGGTGAGGAATGGGGGTATCAGTGTGAGGATTGGGGGTATCAGTGTGAGAAATGGGGATATCAGGGTGAGGAATGGCGGTATCAGGGTGAGGAATGGGGGCATCAGGATGAGGAATGGGAGTTTCGGGGTGAGGAATGGGGGTTTCGGGGTGAGGAATGGGGGTTTCGGGGTGAGGAATGGGGGTATCAGGGTGAGGAATGGGGGTATCAGTGTGAGGAATGGTGGTATCAGGGTGAGGAAGGGGGATATCAGTGTGAGGAATGGGGGTATGAGGGTGAGGAATGGGGGTATGAGGGTGAGAAATGGGGGTATGAGGGTGAGGAATGGGGGTATCGGGGTGAGGAATGGGGGTATCAGTGTGAGGAATGGGGGTATCAGTGTGAGGAATGGGGGTATCAGGGTGAGGAAGGGGGTATCAGTGTGAGGAATAGGGGTTTCGGGGTGAGGAATGGGGGTTTCGGGGTGAGGAATGGGTGTTTTGGGGTGAGGAATGGGGGTATCAGGGTGAGGAATGGGGGTATCAGTGTGAGGAATGGAGTTATCAGGCTGAGGAATGGGGGTATCAGTGTGAGGAATGGGGGTATCAGGGTGAGGAATGGGGGTATCAGTGTGAGGAATGGGGGTATCATGGTGCGGAATGGGGGTATCAGTGTGAGGAATGGGGGTATCAGTGTGAGGAATGGAGATCGGGTGAGGATTGGGGGTATCAGTGTGAGGAATGGGGGTATCAGGGTGAGGAATGGGGGCATCAGTGTGAGGAATGGGGGTATCAGTGTTAGGAATGGGGGTATCAGGGTGAGGAATCGGGGCATCAGGATGAGGAATGGGGGTTTCGGAGTGAGGAATGGGGGTATCGGTGAGGAATGGGGGTATCAGTGTGAGGAAGGGAGATATCAGGGTGAGGAATGATGGATTCAGTGTGAGGAATGGGCGTATAAGTGTGAGGAATGGGGGCTCTGGGTGAGGAATGGGGTGCTCTGGGTGAGGAATGGGAGTCTCTGGGTGTGGAATGGGACTATCAGTGTGAGGAATGGGTGTATCAGTGTGAGGAATGGGGGTATCTGTGTGAGGAATGGGGGTATCAGTGTGAGGAATGGGGGTATCAGGGTAAGGAATGGGGGCATCGGGGTGAGGAATGGGGGTTTCGGGGTGAGGAATGGGGTTTTCGGGGTGAGGAATGGGGTTTCAGTGTGAGGAATGGGGTTTCGGCTTGAGGAATGGGTGTATCAGTGTGAGGAATGGGGTTTCGGGGTGAGGAATGGGGTTATCAGGGTGAGGAATGGGGGTATCAGTGTGAGGGATGGGGGTATCAGGGTGATGAATGGGGATATCGGGCTGAGGAATATGGGTTTCGGGGTGAGGAATGGGGGTTTCGGGGTGAGGAATGGGGGTTTTGGGGTGAGGAATGGGGGTATCAGGGTGAGGATTGGAGGAATCAGTGTGAGGAATGGGGGTATCGGTGTGAGGAATGGGGGTATCGGGGTGAGGAATGGGGGCTTCGGGGTGAGGAATGGGGATATCGGGGTGAGGAATGGGGGTATCAGTGTGAGGAATGGGGATATCAGGGTGAGGAATGGGGGTATCTGTGTGAGGAATGGGGGTATCTGTGTGAAAAATGGGGATATCAGGGTGAGGAATGGAGGTATCAGGGTAAGGAATGGGGGTATCAGTGTGAGGAATGGGGTTATCAGTGTGAGGGAAGGGGATATCAGGGTGAGGAATGGGGGCACCAGGATGAGGAATGGGAGTTTCGGGGTGAGGAATGGGGGTATCAGTATGAGGAATGGGGGTATCAGGGTGAGCAATGGGGGTATCAGGGTGAGGAATGGGGGTATCAGTGTGAGGAATGGTGATATCGGGGTGAGGAATAGGGGTTTTGGGGTGAGGAATGGGGGTTTCGGGGTGAGGAATTGGGGTTTCGGGGTGAGGAATGGGGGAATCAGGGTGAGGAATGGGGGTATCAGTGTGAGGAATGGAGGTATCAGTGTGAGGAATGGGGGTATCAGTGTGAGGAATGGGGGTATCAGGGTGAGGAATGGGGGTATGAGGGTGAGGAATGGGGGTATGAGGGTGAGGAATGGGGGTATCGGGTTGAGGAATGGGGCTATCAGTGTGAGGAATGGAGGTATCAGGGTGAGGAATGGGGGTATCAGTGTGAGGAATGGGGGTATCAGGGTGAGGAATGGGGGTCTGAGGGTGAGGAATGGGGGTATGAGGATGAGGAATGGGGGTATCGGGGTGAGGAATGGGGGTATCAGTGTGAGGAATGGGGGTATCAGTGTGAGGAATGGGGGTATCCGGGTGTGGAATGGAGATAGGGTGAGGAATGGGTGTATCAGTGTGAGGAATGGGGGTATCAGTGTGAGGAATGGGGGTATCAGTGTGAGGAATGGGGGTATCAGGGTGAGGAATGTGGGTAGCAGTGTGAGGAATGGGGGTATCAGTGTGAGAAATGGGGGTATCAGGGTGAGGAATGGGGGCATCAGTGTGAGGAATGGGGGTATCAGTGTGATGAATGGGGGTATCAGGGTGAGGAATGGGGGCATCAGGATGAGGAATGGGGGTTTCGGAGAGGAATGGGGGTATCACTGTGAGGAATGGAGATATCAGGGTGAGGAATGGGGGATTCAGTCTAAGGAATGGGGGTATCAGTGTGAGGAATGGGGGCTCTGGGTGAGGAATGGGGTGCTCTGGGTGAGGAATGGGAGGCTTTGGGTGAGGAATGGGACTATCAGCGTGAGGAATGGGTGCATCACTGTGAGGAATGGGGGTATCAGTGTGAGGAATAGGGGTATCAGGGTGAGGAATGGGGTTTTTGGGGTGAGGAATGGGGTTTCGGGGTGAGGAATGGGGTTTTCTGGGTGAGGAATGGGGTTATCAGTGTGAGGAATGGGGTTTCGGGGTTAGGAATGGGGTTATCAGGGTGAGGAATGGGGGTATCAGTGTGAGGAATGGGGGTATCAGGGTGAAGAATGGGGGTATCAGTGTGAGGAATGGGTGTATCAGTGTGAGGAATGAGGATATCAGGGTGCGGAATGGGGGTATCAGTGCGAGGAATGGGGGTATCAGTGTGAGGAATGGGGTTATCAGGGCGAGGAATGGGGTTATCAGTGTGAGGAATGTGGATATCGGTGTGAGGAATAGTGGTTTCGTGGTGAGGAATGGGGGTTTCGGTGTGAGGAATGGGGGTTTCGGGGTGAGCAATGGGGGTATCAGGGTGAGGAATGTGGGTTTCGGTGTGAGGAATGGGGATATCGGGGTGAGGAATGGGGGTATCAGTGTGAGGAATGGGGATATCAGGGTGAGGAATGGGGGTATCAGTGTGAGGATTGGAGGTATCAGGGTGTGGAATGGGGGCATCAGGTTGAGGAATGGGAGTTTCGGGTTGAGGAATGGGGTTTCGGGGTGAGGAATGGGGGTATCAGTGTGAGGAATGGGGGTATCAGTGTGAGGAATGGAGGTATCAGGGTGAGGAAGGGGGATATCAGTGTGAGGAATGCGGGTATGAGGGTGAGGAATGGGTGTATGAGGGTGAGGAATGGGGGTATGAGGGTGAGGAATGCGGGTATCGGGGTGATGAATGGGGGTATCAGTGTGAGGAATGGGGGTATCAGTGTGAGGAATGGGGGTATCAGGGTGAGGAAGGGGGTATCAGTGTGAGGAATAGGGGTTTCGGGGTGAGGAATGGGGGTTTTGGGGTGAGGAATGGGTGTTTTGGGGTGAGGAATGGGGGTATCAGGGTGAGGAATGTGGGTATCAGTGTGAGAAATGGAGGTATCAGGGTGAGGAATGGGGGTATCAGTGTGAGGAATGGAGATCGGGTGAGGAATGGGGGTATCAGTGTGAGTAATGGGGGTATCAGGGTGAGGAATGGGGGCATCAGTGTGAGGAATGGTGGTATCAGTCTGATTAATGGGGGTATCAGGGTGAGGAATGGGGGCATCAGGATGAGGAATGGGGGTTTCGGAGTGAGGAATGGGGGGTATCGGTGAGGAATGGGGGTATCAGTGTGAGGAATGGAAATATCAGGGTGAGGATTGGGGGATTCAGTGTGAGGAATGGGGGTATCAGGGTGAGGAATGGGGGCTCTGGGTGAGGAATGGAGTGCTCTGGGTTAGGAATGGGAGGCTCTGGGTGAGGAATGGGACTATCAGTGTGAGGAATGGGTGTATCAGTGTGAGGAATGGGGGTATCAGTGTGAGGAATGGGGGTATCAGTGTGAGGAATGGGGGTATCAGGGTAAGGAATGGGGGCATCGGGGTGAGGAATGGTGGTTTCGGGGTGAGGAATGGGGTTTTCGTGGTGAGGAATGGGGGTATCAGTGTGAGGAATGGGGTTTCAGCTTGAGGAATGGGTGTATCAGTGTGAGGAATGGGGTTTCGGGGTGAGGAATGGGGTTATCAGGGTGAGGAATGGGGGTATCAGTGTGAGCAATGGGGGTATCAGATGAGGAATGGGGGTATCCGAGTGAGGAATGGGGGTATCAGTCTGTGGAATGGGGGTATCAGGGTGAAGAATGGGGGTATCAGTGTGAGGAATGGGGGTATCAGTGTGAGGAATGAGGATATCAGGGTGAGGAATGGGGGTATCAGTGCGAGGAATGGGGCTATCAGTGTGAGGAATGGGGGTATCAGGGCGAGGAATGGGGTATCAGTGTGAGGAAAGGGGGTATCAGGGTGAGGAATGGGGATATCGGGGTGAGGAATAGGGGTTTCAGGGTGAGGAATGGGGGTTTCGGGGTGAGGAATGGGGGTTTCGGGGTGAGGAATGGGGGTATCAGGGTGAGGAATGGGGGTATCAGTGTGAGGAATGTGGGTATCGGGGTGAGGCATGTGGGTTTCGGTGTGAGGAATGGGGATATCGGGGTGAGGAATGGGGTTATCCGTGTGAGGAATGGGGATATCAGGGTGAGGAATGTTGGTATCAGTGTGAGGATTGGGGGTATCAGTGTGAGAAATGGGGATATCAGGGTGAGGAATGGAGGTATCAGGGTGAGGAATGGGGGCATCAGGATGAGGAATGGGAGTTTCGGGGTGAGGAATGGGAGTTTCGGGGTGAGGAATGGGGGTTTCGGGGTGAGGAATGGGGGTATCAGGGTGAGGAATGGGGGTATCAGTGTGAGGAATGGAGGTATCAGGGTGAGGAAGGGGGTATCAGTGTGAGGAATGGGGGTATGAGGGTGAGGAATGGGGGTATG
The DNA here is from genome assembly GCF_017639515.1 of Carcharodon carcharias. Classification (NCBI taxonomy): domain Eukaryota; kingdom Metazoa; phylum Chordata; class Chondrichthyes; order Lamniformes; family Lamnidae; genus Carcharodon; species Carcharodon carcharias. The sequence continues at coordinate 106,516,271 of NC_054485.1, forward strand.
AGGGTGAGGAATGGGGGTATGAGGGTGAGGAATGCGGGTATCGGGGTGAGGAATGGGGGTATCAGTGTGAGGAATGGGAGTATCAGTGTGAGGAATGGGGGTATCAGGGCGAGGAATGGGGGTATCAGTGTGAGGAATGGGCGTAACCGGGTGAGGAATGGAGATAGGGTGACGAATGGGGGTATCAGTGTGAGGAATGGGGGTATCAGGGTGAGGAATGGGGGTATCAGTGTGAGGAATGGGGGTATCAGGGTTAGGAATGGGGGCATCAGGATGAGGAATGGGGATTTCGGAGTGAGGAATGGCGGTATCGGTGAGGAATGGGGGTATCAGTGTGAGGAATAGAGATATCAGGGTGAGGAATGAGGCTACCAGTGTGAGGAATGGGTGTATCAGTGTGAGGAATGGGGGTATCAGTCTGAGGAATGGGGGTATCAGTGTGAGGAATGGGGATATCGGGGTGAGGATTGGGGATATCGGGGTGAGGAATAGGGGTTTCGTGGTGAGGAATTGGGGTTTCGGGGTGAGGAATGGGGGTTTCGGGTTGAGGAATGGGGGTATCAGGGTGAGGAATGGGGTATCAGTGTGAGGAATGTTGGTATCGGGGTGAGGAATGTGGGTTTCGGTGTGAGGAATGGGGATATCGGGGTGAGGAATGGAGGTATCAGGGTGAGGAATGGGGGCATCAGGATGAGGAATGGGAGTTTCGGGGTGAGGAAGGGGGGTTTTGGGGTGAGGAATGGGGGTATCAGGGTGAGGAATGGGGGTATCAGTGTGAGGAATGGAGGTATCAGGGTGAGGAAGGGGGATATCAGTGTGAGGAATGGGGGTATGAGGGTGATAATGGGGGTATGAGGGTGAGAAATGGGGGTATTAGGGTGAGGAATGCGGGTATCGGGGTGAGGAATGGGGGTTTCAGTGTGAGGAATGGGGGTATCAGTGTGAGGAATGGGGGTATCAGGGTGAGGAAGGGGGTATCAGTTTGAGGAATAGTGGTTTCGGGGTGAGGAATGGGGGTTTCGGGGTGAGGAATGGGTGTTTTGGGGTGAGGAATTGGGGTATCAGGGTGAGGAATGGGGGTATCAGTGTGAGGAATGGAGGTATCAGGGTGAGGAATCGGGGTATCAGTGTGAGGAATGCGGGTATCAGGGTGAGGAATGGGGGTATGAGTGTGAGGAATGGGGGTATGAGGGTGAGGAATGGGGGTATCAGGGTGAGGAATGGGGGTATCAGTGTGAGGAATGGGGGTATCAGTTTGAGGAATGGAGATCGGGTGAGGATTGGGGGTATCAGTGTGAGGAATAGAGATATCAGGGTGAGGAATGGGGCTACCAGTGTGAGGAATGGGTGTATCAGTGTGAGGAATGGGGGTATCAGTCTGAGGAATGGGGGTATCAGTGTGAGGAATGGGGATATCGGGGTGAGGATTGGGGATATCGGGGTGAGGAATAGGGGGTTCGTGGTGAGGAATTGGGGTTTCGGGGTGAGGAATGGGGGTTTCGGGTTGAGGAATGGGGGTATCAGGGTGAGGAATGGGGTATCAGTGTGAGGAATGTTGGTATCGGGGTGAGGAATGTGGGTTTCGGTGTGAGGAATGGGGATATCGGGGTGAGGAATGGAGGTATCAGGGTGAGGAATGGGGGCATCAGGATGAGGAATGGGAGTTTCGGGGTGAGGAAGGGGGCTTTCGGGGTGAGGAATGGGGGTATCAGGGTGAGGAATGGGGGTATCAGTGTGAGGAATGGAGGTATCAGGGTGAGGAAGGGGGATATCAGTGTGAGGAATGGGGGTATGAGGGTGATAATGGGGGTATGAGGGTGAGAAATGGGGGTATTAGGGTGAGGAATGCGGGTATCGGGGTGAGGAATGGGGGTTTCAGTGTGAGGAATGGGGGTATCAGTGTGAGGAATGGGGGTATCAGGGTGAGGAAGGGGTATCAGTTTGAGGAATAGTGGTTTCGGGGTGAGGAATGGGGGTTTCGGGGTGAGGAATGGGTGTTTTGGGGTGAGGAATTGGGGTATCAGGGTGAGGAATGGGGGTATCAGTGTGAGGAATGGAGGTATCAGGGTGAGGAATCGGGGTATCAGTGTGAGGAATGGGGGTATCAGGGTGAGGAATGGGGGTATGAGTGTGAGGAATGGGGGTATGAGGGTGAGGAATGGGGGTATCAGGGTGAGGAATGGGGGTATCAGTGTGAGGAATGGGGGTATCAGTTTGAGGAATGGAGATCGGGTGAGGATTGGGGGTATCAGTGTGAGGAATGGGGGTATCAGGGTGAGGAATGGGGGCATCAGTGTGAGGAAAGGGGGGTATCAGTCTGATTAATGGGGGTATCAGGGTGAGGAATGGGGGCATCAGGATGAGGAATGGGAGTTTCGGAGTGAGGAATGGGGGTATCGGTGAGGAATTGGGGTATCAGTGTGAGGAATGGAGATATCAGGGTGAGGAATGGGGGATTCAGTGTGAGGAATGGGGGTATCAGTGTGAGGAATGGGGGCTCTGGGTGAGGAATGGGGTGCTCTGGGTGAGGAATGGGAGGCTGTGGGTGAGGAATGGGACTATCAGTGTGAGGAATGGGTGTATCAGTGTGAGGAATGGGGGTATCAGTGTGAGGAATGGGGGCTCTGGGTGAGGAATGGGGTGCTCTGGGTGAGGAATGGGAGTCTCTGGGTGAGGAATGGGACTATCAGTGTGAGGAATGGGTGTATCAGTGTGAGGAATGGGGGTATCTGTGTGAGGAATGGGGGTATCAGTGTGAGGAATGGGGGTATCAGGGTAAGGAATGGGGGCATCGGGGTGAGGAATGGGGGTTTCGGGGTGAGGAATGGGGTTTTCGGGGTGAGGAATGGGGTTTCAGTGTGAGGAATGGGGTTTCGGCTTGAGGAATGGGTGTATCAGTGTGAGGAATGGGGTTTCGGGGTGAGGAATGGGGTTATCAGGGTGAGGAATGGGGGTATCAGTGTGAGCAATGGGGGTATCAGGGTGAGGAATGGGGGTATCCGAGTGAGGAATGGGGGTATCAGTCTGAGGAATGGGGGTATCAGGGTGAAGAATGGGGGTATCAGTGTGAGGAATGGGGGTATCAGTGTGAGGAATGAGGATATCAGGGTGAGGAATGGGGGTATCAGTGCGAGGAATGGGGGTATCAGTGTGAGGAATGGGGGTATCAGGGCGAGGAATGGGGTATCAGTGTGAGGAAAGGGGGTATCAGGGTGAGGAATGGGGATATCGGGGTGAGGAATAGGGGTTTCACGGTGAGGAATGGGGGTTTCGGGATGAGGAATGGGGCTATCAGGGTGAGGAATGGGGTTATCAGTGTGAGGAATTGAGGTATCAGTGTGAGGAATGGGGGTATCAGTGTGAGGAATGGGGGTATGAGGGTGAGGAATGGGGGTATGAGGGTGAGGAATGTGGGTATGAGGGTGAGGAATGGGGGTATCGGGTTGAGGAATGGGGCTATCAGTGTGAGGAATGGAGGTATCAGGGTGAGGAATGGGGGTATCAGTGTGAGGAATGGGGGTATCAGGGTGAGGAATGGGGGTATGAGGGTGAGGAATGGGGGTATGAGGATGAGGAATGGGGGTATCGGGGTGAGGAATGGGGGTATCAGTGTGAGGAATGGGGGTATCAGTGTGAGGAATGGGGGTATCCGGGTGAGGAATGGTGATAGGGTGAGGAATGGGTGTATCAGTGTGAGGAATGGGGGTATCAGGGTGAGGAATGGGGGTATCAGGGTGAGGAATGGGGGTATCAGTGGGAGGAATGGGGGTATCAGTGTGAGGAATGGGGGTTCAGGGTGAGGAATGGGGGCATCAGTGTGAGGAATGGGGGTATCAGTGTGATGAATGGGGGTATCAGGGTGAGGAATGGGGGCATCAGGATGAGGAATGGGGGTTTCGGAGTGAGGAATGGGGGTTTCGGTGAGGAATGGGGGTGTCAGTGTGAGGAATGGAGATATCAGGGTGAGGAATGGGGGATTCAGTGTGAGGAATGGGGGTATCAGTGTGAGGAATGGGGGCTCTGGGTGAGGAATGGGGTGCTCTGGGTGAGGAATGGGAGGCTGTGGGTGAGGAATGGGACTATCAGTGTGAGGAATGGGTGTATCAGTGTGAGGAATGGGGGTATCAGTGTGAGGAATGGGGGTATCAGGGTGAGGAATGGGGGTATCAGGGTAAGGAATGGGGGCATCGGGGTGAGGAATGGGGTTTCGGGGTGAGGAATGGGGTTTTCGGGGTGAGGAATGGGGTCATCAGTGTGAGGAATGGGGTTTCGGGTTGAGGAATGGGGGTATCAGTGTGAGGAATGGGGTTTCGGGGTGAGGAATGGGGTTATCAGGGTGAGGAATGGGGGTATTAGTGTGAGCAATGGGGGTATCAGGGTGAGGAATGGGGGTATCCGAGTGAGGAATGGGGGTATTAGTCTGAGGAATGGGGGTATCAGGGTGAAGAATGGGGATATCAGTGTGAGGAATGGGGGTATCAGTGTGAGGAATGAGGATATTAGGGTGAGGAATGGGGGTATCAGTGCGAGGAATGGGGGTATCAGTGTGAGGAATGGGGGTATCAGGGCGAGGAATGGGGTATCAGTGTGACGAAAGGGGGTATCAGGGTGAGGAATGGGGATATCGGGGTGAGGAATAGGGGTTTCAGGGTGAGGAATGGGGGTTTCGGGGTGAGGAATGGGGGTTTTGGGGTGAGGAATGGGGGTATCAGTCTGAGGAATGGGGGTATCAGTGTGAGGAATGGGGATATCAGGGAGAGGAATGGGGATATCGGTGTGAGGAATAGGGGTTTCGTGGTGAGGAATGGGGGTTTCGGCGTGAGGAATTTGGGTTTCGGGGTGAGGAATGGGGGTATCAGGGTGAGGAATGGGGTATCAGTGTGAGGAATGTTGGTATCGGGGTGAGGAATGTGGGTTTCGGTGTGAGGAATGGGGATATCGGGGTGAGGAATGGGGGTATCAGTGTGAGGAATGGGGATATCAGGGTGAGGAATGGGGGTATCAGTGTGAGGATTGGGGGTATCAGTGTGAGAAATGGGGATATCAGGGTGAGGAATGGAGGTATCAGTGTGAGGAATGGGGGCATCAGGATGAGGAATGGGAGTTTCGGGGTGAGGAATGGGGGTTTCGGGGTGAGGAATGGGGGTTTCGGGGTGAGGAATGGGGGTATCAGGGTGAGGAATGGGGGTATCTGTGTGAGGAATGGAGGTATCAGGGTGAGGAAGGTAGGTATCAGTGTGAGGAATGGGGGTATGAGGGTGAGGAATGGGGGTATGAGGGTGAGGAATGGGGGTATGAGGGTGAGGAATGCGGGTATCGGGGTGAGGAATGGGGGTATCAGTGTGAGGAATGGGGGTATCAGTGTGAGGAATGGGGGTATCAGGGTGAGGAATGGGGGTATCAGTGTGAGGAATGGGCGTATCCGGGTGAGGAATGGAGATAGGGTGACGAATGGGGGTATCAGTGTGAGGAATGGGGGTATCAGGGTGAGGAATGGGGGTATCAGTGTGAGGAATGGGGGTATCAGTGTGAGGAATGCGGATATCAGGGTTAGGAATGGGGGCATCAGGATGAGGAATGGGGGTTTCGGAGTGAGGAATGGGGGTATCGGTGAGGAATGGGGGTATCAGTGTGAGGAATGGAGATATCAGGGTGAGGAATGGGGCTATCAGTGTGAGGAATGGGTGTATCAGTGTGAGGAATGGGGGTATCAGTCTGAGGAATGGGGGTATCAGTGTGAGGAATGGGGATATCAGGGTGAGGAATGGGGATATCGGTGTGAGGAATAGGGGTTTCGTGGTGAGGAATGGGGGTTTCGGGGTGAGGAATGGGGGTTTCGGGTTGAGGAATGGGGGTATCAGGGTGAGGAATGGGGTATCAGTGTGAGGAATGTCGGTATCGGGGTGAGGAATGTGGGTTTCGGTGTGAGGAATGGGGATATCGGGGTGAGGAATGGGGGTATCAGTGTGAGGAATGGGGATATCAGGGTGAGGAATGGGGGTATCAGTGTGAGGATTGGGGGTATCAGTGTGAGAAATGGGGATATCAGGGTGAGGAATGGAGGTATCAGGGTGAGGAATGGGGGCATCAGGATGAGGAATGGGAGTTTCGGGGTGAGGAATGGGGGTTTCGGGGTGAGGAATGGGGGTTTCGGGGTGAGGAATGGGGGTATCAGGGTGAGGAATGGGGGTATCAGTGTGAGGAATGGAGGTATCAGGGTGAGGAAGGGGGATATCAGTGTGAGGAATGGGGGTATGAGGGTGAGGAATGGGGGTATGAGGGTGAGAAATGGGGGTATGAGGGTGAGGAATGGGGGTATCGGGGTGAGGAATGGGGGTATCAGTGTGAGGAATGGGGGTATCAGTGTGAGGAATGGGGGTATCAGGGTGAGGAATGAGGATATAGGGGTGAGGAATTGGGGTTTTGGGGTGAGGAATGGGGGTTTCGGGGTGAGGAATGGGTTTTCGGGGTGAGGAATGGGGGTATCAGCGTGAGGAATGGGGGTATCAGTGTGAGGAATGGAGGTATCAGGCTGAGGAATGGGGGTATCAGTGTGAGGAATGGGGGTATCAGGGTGAGGAATGGGGGTATCAGTGTGAGGAATGGGGGTATTATGGTGCGGAATGGGGGTATCAGTGTGAGGAATGGGGGTATCAGTGTGAGGAATGGAGATCGGGTGAGGATTGGGGTTATCAGAGTGAGGAATGGGGGTATCAGGGTGAGGAATGGGGGCATCAGTGTGAGGAATGGGGGTATCAGTGTGAGGAATGGGGGTATCAGGGTGAGGAATGGGTGCATCAGGATGAGGAATGGGGGTTTCGGAGTGAGGAATGGGGGTATCGGTGAGGAATGGGGGTATCAGTGTGAGGAATGGAGATATCAGGGTGAGGAATGGGGGATTCAGTGTGAGGAATGGGGGTATCAGTGTGAGGAATGGGGGCTCTGGGTGAGGAATGGGGTGCTCTGGGTGAGGAATGGGAGTCTCTGGGTGTGGAATGGGACTATCAGTGTGAGGAATGGGTGTATCAGTGTGAGGAATGGGGGTATCTGTGTGAGGAATGGGGGTATCAGTGTGAGGAATGGGGGGTATCAGGGTAAGGAATGGGGGCATCGGGGTGAGGAATGGGGGTTTCGGGGTGAGGAATGGGGTTTTCGGGGTGAGGAATGGGGTTTCAGTGTGAGGAATGGGGTTTCGGCTTGAGGAATGGGTGTATCAGTGTGAGGAATGGGGTTTCGGGGTGAGGAATGGGGTTATCAGGGTGAGGAATGGGGGTATCAGTGTGAGGGATGGGGGTATCAGGGTGATGAATGGGGATATCGGGCTGAGGAATATGGGTTTCGGGGTGAGGAATGGGGGTTTCGGGGTGAGGAATGGGGGTTTTGGGGTGAGGAATGGGGGTATCAGGGTGAGGATTGGAGGAATCAGTGTGAGGAATGGGGGTATCGGTGTGAGGAATGGGGGTATCGGGGTGAGGAATGGGGGCTTCGGGGTGAGGAATGGGGATATCGGGGTGAGGAATGGGGGTATCAGTGTGAGGAATGGGGATATCAGGGTGAGGAATGGGGGTATCTGTGTGAGGAATGGGGGTATCTGTGTGAAAAATGGGGATATCAGGGTGAGGAATGGAGGTATCAGGGTAAGGAATGGGGGTATCAGTGTGAGGAATGGGGTTATCAGTGTGAGGGAAGGGGATATCAGGGTGAGGAATGGGGGCACCAGGATGAGGAATGGGAGTTTCGGGGTGAGGAATGGGGGTATCAGTATGAGGAATGGGGGTATCAGGGTGAGCAATGGGGGTATCAGGGTGAGGAATGGGGGTATCAGTGTGAGGAATGGTGATATCGGGGTGAGGAATAGGGGTTTTGGGGTGAGGAATGGGGGTTTCGGGGTGAGGAATTGGGGTTTCGGGGTGAGGAATGGGGGAATCAGGGTGAGGAATGGGGGTATCAGTGTGAGGAATGGAGGTATCAGTGTGAGGAATGGGGGTATCAGTGTGAGGAATGGGGGTATCAGGGTGAGGAATGGGGGTATGAGGGTGAGGAATGGGGGTATGAGGGTGAGGAATGGGGGTATCGGGTTGAGGAATGGGGCTATCAGTGTGAGGAATGGAGGTATCAGGGTGAGGAATGGGGGTATCAGTGTGAGGAATGGGGGTATCAGGGTGAGGAATGGGGGTCTGAGGGTGAGGAATGGGGGTATGAGGATGAGGAATGGGGGTATCGGGGTGAGGAATGGGGGTATCAGTGTGAGGAATGGGGGTATCAGTGTGAGGAATGGGGGTATCCGGGTGTGGAATGGAGATAGGGTGAGGAATGGGTGTATCAGTGTGAGGAATGGGGGTATCAGTGTGAGGAATGGGGGTATCAGTGTGAGGAATGGGGGTATCAGGGTGAGGAATGTGGGTAGCAGTGTGAGGAATGGGGGTATCAGTGTGAGAAATGAGGTATCAGGGTGAGGAATGGGGGCATCAGTGTGAGGAATGGGGGTATCAGTGTGATGAATGGGGGTATCAGGGTGAGGAATGGGGGCATCAGGATGAGGAATGGGGGTTTCGGAGTGAGGAATGGGGGTTTCGGTGAGGAATGGGGGTATCACTGTGAGGAATGGAGATATCAGGGTGAGGAATGGGGGATTCAGTCTAAGGAATGGGGGTATCAGTGTGAGGAATGGGGGCTCTGGGTGAGGAATGGGGTGCTCTGGGTGAGGAATGGGAGGCTTTGGGTGAGGAATGGGACTATCAGCGTGAGGAATGGGTGCATCACTGTGAGGAATGGGGGTATCAGTGTGAGGAATAGGGGTATCAGGGTGAGGAATGGGGTTTTTGGGGTGAGGAATGGGGTTTCGGGGTGAGGAATGGGGTTTTCTGGGTGAGGAATGGGGTTATCAGTGTGAGGAATGGGGTTTCGGGGTTAGGAATGGGGTTATCAGGGTGAGGAATGGGGGTATCAGTGTGAGGAATGGGGGTATCAGGGTGAAGAATGGGGGTATCAGTGTGAGGAATGGGTGTATCAGTGTGAGGAATGAGGATATCAGGGTGCGGAATGGGGGTATCAGTGCGAGGAATGGGGGTATCAGTGTGAGGAATGGGGTTATCAGGGCGAGGAATGGGGTTATCAGTGTGAGGAATGTGGATATCGGTGTGAGGAATAGTGGTTTCGTGGTGAGGAATGGGGGTTTCGGTGTGAGGAATGGGGGTTTCGGGGTGAGCAATGGGGGTATCAGGGTGAGGAATGTGGGTTTCGGTGTGAGGAATGGGGATATCGGGGTGAGGAATGGGGGTATCAGTGTGAGGAATGGGGATATCAGGGTGAGGAATGGGGGTATCAGTGTGAGGATTGGAGTTATCAGGGTGTGGAATGGGGGCATCAGGTTGAGGAATGGGAGTTTCGGGTTGAGGAATGGGGTTTCGGGGTGAGGAATGGGGGTATCAGTGTGAGGAATGGGGGTATCAGTGTGAGGAATGGAGGTATCAGGGTGAGGAAGGGGGATATCAGTGTGAGGAATGCGGGTATGAGGGTGAGGAATGGGTGTATGAGGGTGAGGAATGGGGGTATGAGGGTGAGGAATGCGGGTATCGGGGTGATGAATGGGGGTATCAGTGTGAGGAATGGGGGTATCAGTGTGAGGAATGGGGGTATCAGGGTGAGGAAGGGGGTATCAGTGTGAGGAATAGGGGTTTCGGGGTGAGGAATGGGGGTTTTGGGGTGAGGAATGGGTGTTTTGGGGTGAGGAATGGGGGTATCAGGGTGAGGAATGTGGGTATCAGTGTGAGAAATGGAGGTATCAGGGTGAGGAATGGGGGTATCAGTGTGAGGAATGGAGATCGGGTGAGGAATGGGGGTATCAGTGTGAGTAATGGGGGTATCAGGGTGAGGAATGGGGGCATCAGTGTGAGGAATGGTGGTATCAGTCTGATTAATGGGGGTATCAGGGTGAGGAATGGGGGCATCAGGATGAGGAATGGGGGTTTCGGAGTGAGGAATGGGGGTATCGGTGAGGAATGGGGGTATCAGTGTGAGGAATGGAAATATCAGGGTGAGGATTGGGGGATTCAGTGTGAGGAATGGGGGTATCAGGGTGAGGAATGGGGGCTCTGGGTGAGGAATGGAGTGCTCTGGGTTAGGAATGGGAGGCTCTGGGTGAGGAATGGGACTATCAGTGTGAGGAATGGGTGTATCAGTGTGAGGAATGGGGGTATCAGTGTGAGGAATGGGGGTATCAGTGTGAGGAATGGGGGTATCAGGGTAAGGAATGGGGGCATCGGGGTGAGGAATGGTGGTTTCGGGGTGAGGAATGGGGTTTTCGTGGTGAGGAATGGGGGTATCAGTGTGAGGAATGGGGTTTCAGCTTGAGGAATGGGTGTATCAGTGTGAGGAATGGGGTTTCGGGGTGAGGAATGGGGTTATCAGGGTGAGGAATGGGGTATCAGTGTGAGCAATGGGGGTATCAGGGTGAGGAATGGGGGTATCCGAGTGAGGAATGGGGGTATCAGTCTGTGGAATGGGGGTATCAGGGTGAAGAATGGGGGTATCAGTGTGAGGAATGGGGGTATCAGTGTGAGGAATGAGGATATCAGGGTGAGGAATGGGGGTATCAGTGCGAGGAATGGGCTATCAGTGTGAGGAATGGGGGTATCAGGGCGAGGATGGGGTATCAGTGTGAGGAAAGGGGGTATCAGGGTGAGGAATGGGGATATCGGGGTGAGGAATAGGGGTTTCAGGGTGAGGAATGGGGGTTTCGGGGTGAGGAATGGGGGTTTCGGGGTGAGGAATGGGGGTATCAGGGTGAGGAATGGGGGTATCAGTGTGAGGAATGTTGGTATCGGGGTGAGGCATGTGGGTTTCGGTGTGAGGAATGGGGATATCGGGGTGAGGAATGGGGTTATCCGTGTGAGGAATGGGGATATCAGGGTGAGGAATGTTGGTATCAGTGTGAGGATTGGGGGTATCAGTGTGAGAAATGGGGATATCAGGGTGAGGAATGGAGGTATCAGGGTGAGGAATGGGGGCATCAGGATGAGGAATGGGAGTTTCGGGGTGAGGAATGGGAGTTTCGGGGTGAGGAATGGGGGGTTTCGGGGGTGAGGAATGGGGGTATCAGGGTGAGGAATGGGGGTATCAGTGTGAGGAATGGAGGTATCAGGTGAGGAAGGGGGTATCAGTGTGAGGAATGGGGGTATGAGGGTGAGGAATGGGGGTATGAGGGTGAGGAATGGGGGTATGAGGGTGAGGAATGCGGGTATCGGGGTGAGGAATGGGGGTATCAGTGTGAGGAATGGGGGTATCAGTGTGAGGAATGGGGGTATCAGGGCGAGGAATGGGGGTATCAGTGTGAGGAATGGGCGTAACCGGGTGAGGAATGGAGATAGGGTGACGAATGGGGGTATCAGGGTGACGAATGTGGGTATCAGGGTGAGGAATGGGGTATCAGGGTGAGGAATGGGGGTATCAGTGTGAGGAATGGGGGTATCAGTGTGAGGAATGGGGTATCAGGTGAGGAATGGGGTATCAGTGTGAGGAATGGGGGTATCAGTGTGAGGAATGGGGGTATCAGTGTGAGGAATGGGGGTATCAGGGTGAGGAATGGGGTATCAGGGTGAGGAATGGGGGTGAGGAATCGGGTGTGAGGAATGGGGTATCAGTGTGAGGAATGGGGGTATCAGTGTGAGGAATGGGGGTATCAGGGTGAGGAATGGGGTATCGGTGTGAGGAATGGGGGTATCGGGGTGAGGAATGGGGTTCAGGGTGAGGAATGGGGGTTTCAGGGTGAGGAATGGGGTATCGGGGTGAGGAATGGGGTATCAGGGTGAGGAATGGGGTATCAGTGTGAGGAATGGGGTATCAGGGTGAGGAATGGGGGTATCAGTGTGAGGAATGGGGGTATCAGGGTGAGGAATGGGGGTATCAGGGTGAGGAATGGGGTATCAGGGTGAGGAATGGGGGTATCAGGTGAGGAATGGGGTATCAGTGTGAGGAATGGAGGTATCAGGGTGAGGAATGGGGGTATCAGTGTGAGGAATGGGGGTATCAGGGTGAGGAATGGGGGTATCAGGGTGAGGAATGGGGGTATCAGGTGAGGAATGGGGTATCGGGTGAGGAATGGGGGTATCAGTGTGAGGAATGGGGGTATCAGTGTGAGGAATGGGGGTATCAGGGTGAGGAATGGGGTATCAGGGTGAGGAATGGGGTATCAGTGTGAGGAATGGGGGTATCAGTGTGAGGAATGGGGGTATCAGGGTGAGGAATGGGGTATCAGTGTGAGGAATGGGGGTATCAGTGTGAGGAATGGGGTATCAGGGTGAGGAATGGGGGTATCAGGTGAGGAATGGGGGTATCGGGTGAGGAATGGGGGTATCAGTGTGAGGAATGGGGGTATCAGTGTGAGGAATGGAGATATCAGGGTGAGGAATGGGGGATTCAGTGTGAGGAATGGGGGTATCAGTGTGAGGAATGGGGGGCTCTGGGTGAGGAATGGGGTGCTCTGGGTGAGGAATGGGAGGCTGTGGGTGAGGAATGGGACTATCAGTGTTGAGGAATGGGTGTATCAGTGTGAGGAATGGGGGTATCAGTGTGAGGAATGGGGGCTCTGGGTGAGGAATGGGGTGCTCTGGGTGAGGAATGGGAGTCTCTGGGTGAGGAATGGGACTATCAGTGTGAGGAATGGGTGTATCAGTGTGAGGAATGGGGGTATCTGTGTGAGGAATGGGGGTATCAGTGTGAGAATGGGGGGTATCAGGGTAAGGAATGGGGGCATCGGGGTGAGGAATGGGGGTTTCGGGGTGAGGAATGGGGTTTTCGGGGTGAGGAATGGGGTTTCAGTGTGAGGAATGGGGGTTCGGCTTGAGGAATGGTGGTATCAGTGTGAGGAATGGGGTTTCGGGGTGAGGAATGGGGGTATCAGGGTGAGGAATGGGGGGATCCGAGTGAGGCAATGGGGGTATCAGGCTGAGGAATGGGGGGTATCGAGGTGAGGAATGGGGGTATCAGTGTGATGGGGGGTATCAGGGTGAAGAATGGGGGTATCAGTGTGAGGAATGGGTTGGAGGATGAGGATATCAGGGTGAGGAATGGGGGTATCAGTGCGAGGAAATGGGGGTATCAGTGTGAGGAATGGGGGTATCAGGGCGAGGAATGGGGGTATCAGTGTGAGGAAAAGGGGGTATCAGGGGGTGAGGAATGGGGGATATCGGGGGTGAGGAATAGGGTTTCACGGTGAGGAATGGGGGGTTTCGGGATGAGGAATGGGGCTATCAGGGTGAGGAATGGGGTTATCAGTGTGAGGAATTGAGGTATCAGTGTGAGGAATGGGGGTATCAGTGTGAGGAATGGGGGTATGAGGGTGAGGAATGGGGGTATGAGGGTGAGGAATGGGGGTATGAGGGTGAAGAATAGGGGTATTGGGGTGAGGAATGGGGGTATCAGTGTGAGGAATGGGGGTATCAGTGGGTGGAATGCAGATAGGGTGATGAATGGGGGTATCAGTGTGAGGAATGGGGGTATCAGGGTGAGGAATGGGGGCATCAGTGTGCGGAATGGGGGTATCAGGGTGAGGAATGGGGGTATCAGTGTGAGGAATGAGGATATCAGGGTGAGGAATGGGGGTATCAGTGTTAGGAATGGGGGTATCAGTGTGAGGAATGGGGGTATCAGGGTGAGGAATGGGGGTATCAGTGTGAGGGATGGGGGTATCAGGGTGATGAATGGGGATATCGGGCTGAGGAATATGGGTTTCGGGATGAGGAATGGGGGTTTCGGGGTGAGGAATGGGGGTTTTGGGGTGAGGAATGGGGGTATCAGGGTGAGGATTGCAGGAATCAGTGTGAGGAATGGGGGTATCGGGGTGAGGAATGGGGGTATCGGGGTGAGGAATGGGGGCTTCGGGGTGAGGAATGGGGATATCGGGGTGAGGAATGGGGGTATCAGTGTGAGGAATGGGGATATCAGTGTGAGGAATGGGGTTATCAGTGTGAGGGAAGGGGATATCAGGGTGAGGAATGGGGGCACCAGGATGAGGAATGGGAGTTTCGGGGTGAGGAATGGGGGTATCAGTATGAGGAATGGGGGTATCAGGGTGAGTAATGGGGGTATCAGGGTGAGGAATGGGGGTATCAGTGTGAGGAATGGTGATATCGGGGTGAGGAATAGGGGTTGTGGGGTGAGGAATGGGGGTATGAGGGTGAGGAATGGGGGTATGAGGGTGGGGAATGGGGGTATCGGGTTGAGGAATGGGGCTATCAGTGTGAGGAATGGGGGTATCAGTGTGAAGAATGGGGGTATCCGGGTGTGGAATGGAGATAGGGTGAGGAATGGGTGTATCAGTGTGAGGAATGGGGGTATCAGTGTGAGGAATGGGGGTATCAGGGTGAGGAATGTGGGTAGCAGTGTGAGGAATGGGGGTATCAGTGTGAGAAATGGGGGTATCAGGGTGAGGAATGGGGGCATCAGTGTGAGGAATGGGGGTATCAGTGTGATGAATGGGGGTATCAGGGTGAGGAATGGGGGCATCAGGATGAGGAATGGGGGTTTCGGAGTGAGGAATGGGGGTTTCGGTGAGGAATGGGGGTATCACTGTGAGGAATGGAGATATCAGGGTGAGGAATGGGGGATTCAGTATGAGGAATGGGGGTATCAGTGTGAGGAATGGGGGCTCTGGGTGAGGAATGGGGTGCTCTGGGTGAGGAATGGGAGGCTCTGGGTGAGGAATGGGACTATCAGTGTGAGGAATAGGTGTATCAGTGTGAGGAATGGGGGTATCAGTTTGAGGAATAGGGGTATCAGGGTGAGGAATGGGGGCATCGGGGTGAGGAATGGGGTTTCGGGGTGAGGAATGGGGTTTTCGGGGTGAGGAATGGGGTTATCAGTGTGAGGAATGGGGTTTCGGGTTGAGGAATGGGGGTATCAGTGTGAGGAATGGGGTTTCGGGGTGAGGAATGGGGTTATCAGGGTGAGGAATGGGGGTTTCAGTGTGAGGAATGGGTGTATCAGGGTGAAGAATGGGGGTATCAGTGTGAGGAATGGGTGTATCAGTGTGAGGAATGAGGATATCAGGGTGCGGAATGGGGGTATCAGTGCGAGGAATGGGGTTATCAGTGTGAGGAATGGGGTTATCAGGGCGAGGAATGGGGGTATCAGTGTGAGGAATGTGGATATCGGTGTGAGGAATAGTGGTTTCGTGGTGAGGAATGGGGGTTTCGGTGTGAGGAATGGGGGTTTCGGGGTGAGCAATGGGGGTATCAGTGTGAGGAATGTGGGTTTCGGTGTGAGGAATGGGGATATCGGGGTGAGGAATGGGGGTATCAGTGTGAGGAATGGGGATATCAGGGTGAGGAATGGGGGTATCAGTGTGAGGATTGGTGGTATCAGTGTGAGAAATGGGGATATCAGGGTGAGGAATGGAGGTATCAGGGTGTGGAATGGGGGCATCAGGTTGAGGAATGGGAGTTTCGGGGTGAGGAATGGGGGTTTCGGGGTGAGGAATGGGGGTATCAGTGTGAGGAATGGGGGTATCAGTGTGAGGAATGGAGGTATCAGGGTGAGGAAGGGGGATATCAGTGTGAGGAATGCAGGTATGAGGGTGAGGAATGGGTGTATGAGGGTGAGGAATGGGGGTATGAGTGTGAGGAATGCGGGTATCGGGGTGAGGAATGGGGGTATCAGTGTGAGGAATGGGGGTATCAGTGTGAGGAATGGGGGTATCAGGGTGAGGAAGGGGATATCAGTGTGAGGAATAGGGGTTTCGGGGTGAGGAATGGGGGTTTCGGGGTGAGGAATGGGTGTTTTGGGGTGAGGAATGGGGGTATCAGGGTGAGGAATGTGGGTATCAGTGTGAGGAATGGAGGTATCAGGGTGAGGAATGGGGGTATCAGTGTGAGGAATGGAGATCGGGTGAGGAATGGGGGTATCAGTGTGAGGAATGGGGGTATCAGGGTGAGGAATGGGGGCATCAGTGTGAGGAATGGTGGTATCAGTCTGATTAATGGGGGTATCAGGGTGAGGAAATGGGGCATCAGGATGAGGAATGGGGGTTTCGGAGTGAGGAATGGGGGTATCGGTGAGGAATGGGGGTATCAGTGTGAGGAATGGAAATATCAGGGTGAGGATTGGGGGATTCAGTGTGAGGAATGGGGGTATCAGGGTGAGGAATGGGGGCTCTGGGTGAGGAATGGGGTGCTCTGGGTTAGGAATGGGAGGCTCTGGGTGAGGAATGGGACTATCAGTGTGAGGAATGGGTGTATCAGTGTGAGGAATGGGGGTATCAGTGTGAGGAATGGGGGTATCAGTGTGTGGAATGGGGGTATCAGGGTAAGGAATGGGGGCATCGGGGTGAGGAATGGTGGTTTCGGGGTGAGGAATGGGGTTTTCGTGGTGAGGAATGGGGGTATCAGTGTGAGGAATGGGGTTTCAGCTTGAGGAATGGGTGTATCAGTGTGAGGAATGGGGTTTCGGGGTGAGGAATGGGGTTATCAGGGTGAGGAATGGGGGTATCAGTGTGAGCAATGGGGGTATCAGGGTGAGGAATGGGGGTATCAGTGTGAGGAATGGGGGTATCAGTCTGAGGAATGGGGGTATCAGGGTGAAGAATGGGGGTATCAGTGTGAGGAATGGGGGTATCAGTGTGAGGAATGAGGATATCAGGGTGAGGAATGGGGGTATCAGTGCGAGGAATGGGGGTATCAGTGTGAGGAATGGGGGTATCAGGGCGAGGAATGGGGTATCAGTGTGAGGAAAGGGGGTATCAGGGTGAGGAATGGGGATATCGGGGTGAGGAATAGGGGTTTCAGGGTGAGGAATGGGGGTTTCGGGGTGAGGAATGGGGGTTTCGGGGTGAGGAATGGGGGTATCAGGGTGAGGAATGGGGGTATCAGTGTGAGGAATGTTGGTATCGGGGTGAGGCATGTGGGTTTCGGTGTGAGAAATGGGGATATCAGGGTGAGGAATGGAGGTATCAGGGTGAGGAATGGGGGCATCAGGATGAGGAATGGGAGTTTCGGGGTGAGGAATGGGGGTTTCGGGGTGAGGAATGGGGGTTTTGGGGTGAGGAATGGGGGTATCAGGGTGAGGAATGGAGGTATCAGTGTGAGGAATGGAGGTATCAGGGTGAGGAAGGGGGTATCAGTGTGAGGAATGGGGGTATGAGGGTGAGGAATAGGGTTATGAGGGTGAGGAATGGGGGTATGAGGGTGAGGAATGCGGGTATCGGGGTGAGGAATGGGGGTATCAGTGTGAGGAATGGGGGTATCAGTGTGAGGAATGGGGGTATCAGGGTGAGGAATGGGGGTATCAGTGTGAGGAATGGGCGTATCCGGGTGAGGAATGGAGATCGGGTGACGAATGGGGGTATCAGTGTGAGGAATGGGGGTATCAGGGTGAGGAATGGGGGTATCAGTGTGAGGAATGGGGTTTTCAGTGTGAGGAATGGGGGTATCAGGGTTAGGAATGGGGGCATCAGGATGAGGAATGGGGGTTTCGAGTTGAGGGAATTGGGGGGGGTATCGGTGAGGAATGGGGGTATCAGTGTGAGGAATAGAGATATCAGGGTGAGGAATGGGGCTACCAGTGTGAGGAATTGGGGTATCCGAGTGAGGACTGGGGGTATCAGTCTGAGGAATGGGGGTATCAGTGTGAGGAATGGGGATATCATGGTGAGGAATGGGGATATCGGGGTGAGGAATAGGGGTTTCGTGGTGAGGAATTGGGGTTTCGCGGGTGAGGAATGGGGGTTTCGGGTTGAGGAATGGGGGTATCAGGGTGAGGAATGGGGTATCAGTTGTAGAGGGAATGGGGGGCATCAGCTGTGACGGGGGATCTCAGTGTGAGAATAGGGGGTATGAGGGTGATAATGAGGGGGTATGAGGTGAGAATTGGGGTATGAGGGTGGAGGAAAGCGGGTATCGGGGGTGAGGAATGGGGGTTTCAGTGTGAGGAATGGGGGTATCAGTGTGAGGAATGGGGGTATCAGGGTGAGGAAGGGGGTATCAGTTTGAGGAATAGTGGTTTCGGGGTGAGGAATGGGGGTTTCGTGGTGAGGAATGGGTGTTTTGGGGTGAGGAATTGGGGTATCAGGGTGAGGAATGGGGGTATCAGTGTGAGGAATGGAGGTATCAGGGTGAGGAATCGGGGTATCAGTGTGAGGAATGGGGGTATCAGGGTGAGGAATGGGGGTATCAGTGTGAGGAATGGGTGTATCAGTTTGAGGAATGGAGATCGGGTGAGGATTGGGGGTATCAGTGTGAGGAATGGGGGTATCGGGTGAGGAATGGGGGCATCAGTGTGAGGAATGGGGGTATCAGTCTGATTAATGGGGGTATCAGGGTGAGGAATGGGGGCATCAGGATGAGGAATGGGGGTTTCGGAGTGAGGAATGGGGGTATCGGTGAGGAATGGGGGTATCAGTGTGAGGAATGGAGATATCAGGGTGAGGAATGGGGGATTCAGTGTGAGGAATGGGGGTATCAGGGTGAGGAATAGGGGCTCTGCGTGAGGATTGTGGGCCTCTCGGTGAGGAATGGGAGGCTGTGGGTGAGGAATGGGAGTATCAGTGTGAGGAATGGGGGTATCAGTGTGAGGAATGGGGGTATCAAGTTGAGGAATGGGGATATCAGGGTGAGGAATGGGGGTATCAGGGTGAGGAATGGGGGTATCAGTGTGAGGAATGGGGGTATCAGGGTGTGGAATTGGGGAATCAGTGTGACGAATGGGGGTATCAGTGTGAGGAATGGGGGCATCAGGGTGAGGAATGGGGGCATCGGGGTGAGGAATGGGGTTTCGTGGTGAGGAATGGGGTTTCGGGATGAGGAATGGGGGTTTCGGGCTGAGTAATGGGGGTATCTGAGTGAGGAATGGGGGTATCAGGGTGAGGAATGGGTGTATTAGTGTGAGGAATGTGGGTATCGGGGTTAGGAATGGGGGTATCAGTGTGAGGAATGGGGGTATCAGTGTGAGGAATGGGGGTATCAATGTGAGCAATGGGGGTATCGGTGAGGAATGGGGGTATCAGGGTGAGGAATGGGGGTATCAGTGTGAGGAATGGGGGTATCAGGGTGAGGAATGGGGTTTTCAGGGTGAGGAATGGGGGTATCGGGGTGAGGAATGGGGGTATCAGTGTGAGGAATGGGGGTATCAGGGTGAGGAATGGGGGTTTCAGTGTGAGGAATGGGGATTTCGGGGTGATGAATGGGAGTTTCGGGGTGAGGAATGTGTGTATGGGGGGGGATGGGTGTATCAGTGTGAGGAATAGGGGTATCATTGCGAGGAATGGAGGTATCAGGGTTAGGAATGGGGGCATCAGGATGAGGAATGGGGGCTTCGGAGTGAGGAATGGGGGTATCGGTGAGGAATGGGGGTATCAGTGTGAGGAATGGAGATATCAGGGTGAGGAATGGAGGTATCAGTTTGAGGAATGGGGGTATCAGCGTGAGGAATGGGGGTATCAGTCTGAGGAATGGGGGTATCAGTGTGAGGAATGGGGATATCAGGGTGAGGAATGGGGGCTCTGGGTGAGGAATGGGGGCTCTGGGTGAGGAATGGGAGGCTCTGGGTGAGGAATGGGAGTATCATTGTGAGGAATGGGGATATCAGGGTGAGGAATGGGGGTATCAAGTTGAGGAATGGGGATATCAGGGTGAGGAATGGGGGTATCAGGGTGAGGAATGGGGGTATCAGTGTGAGGAATGGGGGTATCAGGGTGAGGAATGGGGGAATCAGTGTGACGAATGGGGGTATCAGTGTGAGGAATGGGGGTATCAGGGTGAGGAATGGGGTCATCGGGGTGAGGAATGTGGTTTCTTGGTGAGGAATGGGGTTTCGGGGTGAGGAATGGGGGTTTCGGGGTGAGGAATGGGGGTATCTGAGTGAGGAATGGGGGTATCTGGTTGAGGAATGGGTGTATTAGTGTGAGGAATGAGGGTATCGGGGTGAGGAATGGGAGTATCAGTGTGAGGAATGGGGGTATCAGTGTGAGGAATGGGGGTATCAATGTGAGCAATGGGGGTATCGGTGAGGAATGCGGGTATCAGGGTGAGGAATGGGGGTATCAGTGTGAGGAATGGGGGTATCAGGGTGAGGAATGGGGTTTTCAGGGTGAGGAATGGGGGTATCGGGGTGAGGAATGGCGGTATCAGTCTGAGGAATGGGGGTATCAGGGTGAGGAATGGGGGTTTCGGTGTGAGTAATGGGGGTTTTTGGGTGATGAATGGGGGTTTCGGGGTGAGGAATGTGGGTATGGGGGGGGGATGGGGATATCAGTGTGG
Source organism: Carcharodon carcharias (assembly GCF_017639515.1). Taxonomy (NCBI): domain Eukaryota; kingdom Metazoa; phylum Chordata; class Chondrichthyes; order Lamniformes; family Lamnidae; genus Carcharodon; species Carcharodon carcharias. Next base: position 106,536,520 of record NC_054485.1, read on the forward strand.
GGAATGGGGGTATCAGTGTGAGGAATTGAGGTATCAGGGTTAGGAATGGGGGCATCAGGATGAGGAATGGGGGTTTCGGAGTGAGGAATGGGGGTATCGGTGAGGAATGGGGGTATCAGTGTGAGGAATGGAGATATCAGGGTGAGGAATGGGGTTATCAGTGTGAGGAATGGGGGTAGCAGCGTGAGGAATGGGGGTTTCAGGCTGAGGAATGGGGCTATCAGTGTGAGGAATGGGCATATCAGGGTGAGGAATGGGGACTCTGGGTGAGGAATGGGGGCTCTGGGTGAGGAATGGGGGCTCTGGGTGAGGAATGGGAGGCTCTGGGTGAGGAATGGGAGTATCAGTGTGAGGAATGGGTGTATCAGTGTGAGGAATGGGGGTATCAGGGTGAGGAATGGGGGTATCAGGGTGTGGAATGGGGGCATCGGAGTGAGGAATGGGGTTTCGGGGTGAGGAATGGGGTTTTTGGGGTGAGGAATGGGGGTATCAGTGTGAAGAATGGGGTTTTGGTGCGAGGAATCGGTGTTTCGGGGTGAGGAATGGGGTTGTCCGTGTGAGGAATGCGGGTATCAGTGTGAGGAATGGGGGTATCAGGGAGAGCAATGGGGGTATCAGTGTGAGGAATGGGGGTATCAGGGTGAGGAATGGGTGTATCCGAGTGAGGAATGGGGCTATCAGTGTGACGAATGGGGGTATCAGGGTGAGGAATGGGGGTATCGGTGTGAGGAATGGGGGTATCGGGGTGATGAATGGGGGTATCATTGTGAGAAATGGGGGTATCAGTGTGAGGTATGGGGGTATCCGGGTGAGGAATGGAGATAGGGTGAGGAATGTGGGTATCAGGGTGAGGAATGGGGGTATCAGGGTGAGGAATGGGGGTATCAGTGTGAGGAATGGAGGTATCAGGGTGAGGAATGGGCGTATCAGTGTGAGGAATGGGCGTATCAGTGTGAGGAATGGGGTATCAGGGTGAGGAATGGGGGCATCAGGATGAGGAATGGGGGTTTCGGAGTGAGGAATGGGGGTATCAGGGTGAGGAATGGGGGTATCAGTGTGAGGAATGGTGATATCAGGGTGAGGAATGGGGGTATCAGGGTGAGGAATGGGGGTATCAGTGTGAAGAATGGGGTTTTCAGTGTGAGGAATTGGGGTATCAGTGTGTAGAATCGGGATATCAGGGTGAGGAATGGGGATATCAGGGTGAGGAATGGGGGTATCAGGGTGAGGAATGGGGGTATCAGTGTGAGGAATGGGGGTATCAGGTTGAGGAATGGGGGTATCAGGGTGAGGAATGGGGATATCAGCGTGAGGAATGGGTGCTCTGCGTGAGATATGGTTGCCTCTCGGTGAGAAATGGGAGGCTCTGGGTGAGGTTTGGGAGTATCAGTGTGAGGAATGGCGCTATCAGTGTGAGGAATGGGGGTATCAAGGTGAGGAATGGGGATATCAAGGTGAGGAATGGGGGTATCAGAGTGAGGAATGGGGGTATCAGTGTGAGGAATGGGGGTATCAGGGTGAGGAATGGGGGTATCAGTGTGAGGAATGGGGGTATCAGTGTGAGGAATGGGGGTATCAGTGTGAGGAATGGGGTCATCGGGGAGAGGAATGGGGTTTCGTGGTGAGGAATGGGGTTTTGGGGTGAGGAATGGGGGTCTCGGGGTGAGGAATGGGGGTATCCGAGTGAGGAATGGGGGTATCAGGGTGAGGAATGGGGGTATTAGTGTGAGGAATGGCGGTATCGGGGTGAGGAATGGGGGTTTCGGTGTGAGGAATGGGGGTACCGGGGTGAGGAATGGGGGTTTCGGGGTGAGGAATGGGATATCGGGGTGAGGAATGGGGGTATCAGTGTGAGGAATGGGGGTACCAGGGTGAGGAATGGGGGTTTCGGTGTGAGGAATGGGGGTTTCGGGGTGATGAATGGGGGTTTCGGGGGTGAGGAATGGGGGTATCGGGGTGAGGAATGGGGGTATCGGTCTGAGGAATGGGGATATCGGGGTGAGGAATGGTGGTTTCGGGGTGAGGAATGGGGGTATCAGGGTGAGGAATGGGGGTATCAGGGTGAGCAATGGGGGTATTGGGGTGAGGAATGGGGACCTCAGGATGAGGAATTGGGGTTTCGGGGTGAGAAATGGGGATATCAGTGTGACGAATGGGGGTATCAGGGTGAGGAATGGTGGTATCAGTGTGTGGAATGGGGGTATCGGGGTGAGGAATGGGGGTATCGGGGTGAGGAATGGGGGTTTCGGGGTGACGAATGGGGATATCGGGGTGAGGAATGGGGGTATCCGGGTGAGGAATGGGGTTATCAGTGTGAGGAATTGGAGTATCAATGTGAGAAATGGGGATATCAGGGTGAGGAATGGTGGTATCAGGGTGAGGAATGGGGGTATCAGTGTGAGGAATGGGGTTATCAGTGTGAGGGATGGGGGTATCAGTGTGAGGAATGGGGGTATCAGGGTGAGGATTGGGGGTACTAGTCTGAGAAATGGGGGTATCAGCTTGAGGAATGGGGGCATCAGGATGAGGAATGGGAGTTTCAGGGTGAGGAATGGGGGTATCAGGTTGAGGAATGGGGGTATCAGTGTGAGGAATGGGGGTATTAGGGTGAGGAATGGGGGTAACAGGGTGAGGAATGGGGGTATGAGGGTGTGGAATGGGGGTATGAGGGTGAGGAAATGGGAGTATTGGGGTGAGGAATGCGGGTATAAGTGTGAGGTATGGGGGTATCAGTGTGAGGATTGCGGGTATCAGGGTGTGAATGGGGGTATCAGTGTGAGGAATGGGGGTATCCGTGTGAGGAATGGGGTTATCCGGGTGAGGAATGGAGATAGGGTGAGGAATGGGGGTATCAGGGTGAGGAATGTGGGTATCAGGGTGAGGACTGGCGGTATCAGTGTGAGGAATGGAAGTATCAGGGTGAGGAATGGGGGTATCAGTGTGAGGAATGGGGGCATCAGTGTGAGGAATGGGGGTATCCGTGTGAGGAATGGGGTTATCAGTGTGTGGAATTGGGGTATCAGTGTGAGAAATGGGGATATCAGGGTGAGGAATGGTGGTATCAGGTTGAGGAATTTGGGTATCAGTGTGAGGAATGGGGTTATCAGTGTGAGGGATGGGGGTATCAGTGTGAGGAATGGGGGTATCAGGGTGAGGAATGGGGGTACTAGTCTGAGAAATGGGGGTATCAGCTTGAGGAATGGGGGCATCAGGATGAGGAATGGGAGTTTCGGGGTGAGGAATGGGGGTATCGGTGAGGAATGGGGGTATCAGTGTGAGGAATGGGGATATCAGGGTGAGGAATGGGGATATCAGGGTGAGGAATGGGGGTATCAGTTTGAGGAATGGGGATATCAGTGTGAGGAATGTGGGTATCAGGGTGAGGAATGGGGGTATCAGTGTGAGGAATGGGGGTATCAGTGTGAGGAATGGGGGTATCAGTGTGAGGAATGCGGGTATCAGTGTGAGGAATGGGGGTATCAGTGTGAGGAATGCGGGTATCAGGGTGAGGAATGGGGGTATCAGTGTGAGGAATGGGGGTATCCGTGTGAGGAATGGGGTTATCCGGGTGAGGAATGGAGATAGGGTGAGGAATGGGGTATCAGGGTGAGGAATGTGGGTATCAGGGTGAGGACTGGCGGTATCAGTGTGAGGAATGGAAGTATCAGGGTGAGGAATGGGGGTATCAGTGTGAGGAATGGGGGTATCAGTGTGAGGAATGGGGGTATCAGGGTGAGGAATGGGGGCATCAGGATGAGGAATGGGGGTTTCGGATTGAGGAATGGGGGTATCGGTGAGGAATGGGGGTATCAGTGTGAGGAATGGGGATATCAGGGTGAGGAACGGGATTATCAGTGTGAGGAATGGGGGTATCAGTGTGAGGAATGGGGGTATCAGTGTGAGGAATGTGGGTATCAGGCTGAGGAATGGGGGTATCAGTGTGAGAAGTGGGGATATCAGGGTAAGGAATGGGGGCTCTGGGTGAGGAATGGGGGGCTCTGGGTGAGGAATGGGAGGCTCTGGGTGAGGAATGGGGGTGTCAGTGTGAGGAATGGGGGTATGAGGGTGAGGAATGGGGGTATGAGTGTGAGGAATGTGGGTATCGGGGTGAGGAATGGGGGTATCAGTGTGAGGAATGGGGGTATCAGTGTGAGCAATGGGGGTATCCGGGTGAGGAATGGAGATAGGGTGAGGAATGGGGGTATCAGGGTGAGGAATGGGGGTATCAGTGTGAGGAATGGGGGTATTAGTGTGAGGAATGGAGGTATCTGGGTGAGGAATGGGGTGTCAGTGTGTGGAATGGGGGTATCAGTGTGAGAAATGAGGTATCAGGGTGAGGAATGGGGGCATCAGGATGAGGAATGGGGGTTTCAGAGTGAGGAATGGGGGTATCAGGGTGAGGAATGGGGATATCAGGGTGAGGAATGGGAGTATCAGGGTGAGGAATAGGGGTATCAGTGTGAGGAATGGGGGTATCAGTGTGAGGAATAGGGGTATCATTGTGAGGAATGGGGATATCAGGGTGAGGAATGGGGGCTCTGGTTGAGGAATGGGAGTATCAGTGTGAGGAATGGGGGTATCAGTGTGAGGAATGGGGGTATCAAGGTGAGGAATGGGGATATCAGGGTGAGGAATGGGTGTATCAGGGTGAGGAATGGGGGTATCAGTGTGAGGAATGGGGGTATCAGGGTGAGGAATGGGGGTATCAGTGTGAGGAATGGGGGTATCAGTGTGAGGAATGGGGGTATCAGGGTGAGGAATGGGGGCATCGGTGTGAAGAATGGAGTTTCGGGGTGAGGAATGGGGGTTTCGGGGTGAGGAATGGGGGTATCGGGGTGAGGAATGTGGTTTCAGGGTGAGGAATGGGGCTTTCGGAGTGAGGAATGGGGGTATCCGAGTGAGGACTGGGGGTATCAGGGTGAGCAATGGGGGTATCAGGGTTATGAATGGGGGTATCGGTGTGAGGAATGGGGGTATCAGTGTGAGGAATTGGGGTATCAGTGTGAGGAATATGGGTATCAGTGTGAGGAATGGGGGTATCGGTGAGTAATGGAGGTATCAGGGTGAGGAATGAGGTATCAGGGTGAGGAATGGGGGTATCAGGATGAGGAATGGGGGTTTTGGAGTGAGGAATGGGGGTATCAGGGTGAGGAATGGGGATATCAGGGTGAGGAATGGGAGTATCAGGGTGAGGAATAGGGGTATCAGTGTGAGGAATGGGGGTATCAGTGTGAGGAATGGGGGTATCAGGGTGAGGAATGGGGGTATCAGGGTGAGGAATGGGGGATCAGGGTGAGGAATGGGGGTATCAGTGTGAGGAATGGGGGTATCAGTGTGAGGAATGGGGTATCAGGTGAGGAATGGGTATCAGGGTGAGGAATGGGGGTATCAGTGTGAGGAATGGGGGTATCAGTGTGAGGAATGGGGGTATCAGGTGAGGAATGGGGTATCAGTGTGAGGAATGGGGTATCAGTGTGAGGAATGGGGGTATCAGTGTGAGGAATGGGGGGTATCAGGTGAGGAATGGGGTATCAGTGTGAGGAATGGGGTATCAGGGTGAGGAATGGGGGTATCAGTGTGAGGAATGGGGTGTTCAGTGTGAGGAATGGGGGTATCGGGTGAGGAATGGGGTATCGGGTGAGGAATGGGGGTATCAGTGTGAGGAATGGGGGTATCAGGGTGAGGAATGGGGTATCAGGTGAGGAATGGGGGTATCGGTGTGAGGAATGGGGGGGGGTATGGGATATCAGTGTGAGGAATTGGGGTATCAGTGTGAGGAATATGGGTATCAGTGTGAGGAATGGGGGTTATCGGTGAGGAATGGGGTATCAGGGTGAGGAATGGGGTATCAGTGTGAGGAATGGGGGTATCAGTGTGAGGAATGGGGGTATCAGTGTGAGGAATGGGGGTATCAGGGAGGAATGGGGGTATCAGTGTGAGGATGGGGGTTATCAGTGTGAGGAATGGGGGTATCAGTGTGAGAATGGGGTATCAGTGTGAGGAATGGGGGTATCAGGGTGAGGAATGGGGTATCAGTGTGAGGAATGGGGGTATCAGTGTGAGGAATGGGGGTATCAGGGTGAGGAATGGGGGTATCGGTGTGAGGAATGGGGGTTTCGGGTGAGGAATGGGGGTTTCAGGGTGAGGAATGGGGGTTTCGGAGTGAGGAATGGGGGTATCCGAGTGAGGACTGGGGGTATCAGGGTGAGGAATGGGGGTATCAGGGTCAGGAATGGGGGTATCGGTGTGAGGAATGGGGGTATCAGTGTGAGGAATGGGGGTATCAGTGTTAGGAATGGGGTTATCAGTGTGAGGAATGGGGGTATCGGTGAGAAATGGAGGTATCAGGGTGAGGAATGAGGGTATCAGTGTTAGGAATGGGGGTATAAGTGTGAGGAATGGGGGTATCAGTGTGAGGAATGGGGGTATCGGTGAGGAAAGGAGGTATCAGGGTGAGGAATGGGGTTATCGGTGTGAGGATTGGGGGTGTCAGTGTGAGCAATGGGAGTGTCAGTGTGAGGAATGGGTTTATCAGGGTGAGGAATGGGGGTGTCAGTGTGAGGAATGTGGGTATCAGTGTGAGGAATGAGGATATCAGGGTGAGGAATGGTGGTATCAGTGTGAGGAATGGGGGTATCAGTGTGAGGAATGGAGGTATCAGTGTGAGGAATTGGGGTATCTGTGTGAGGAATGGAGGTATCAGTTTGAGGAATGGGGGTATCAGTGTGAGGAATGGGGGTATCAGGGTGAGGAATGGGGATATCGGGGTGAGGAATAGGGGTTTCGGAGTGAGGAATGGGGATTTCGACGTGAGGAATGGGGATATCGAGGTGTGGAATGGGGGTATCAGTTTGAGGAATGGGGGTATCAGGGTGAGCAATGGGGGTATCAGTGTGAGGAATGGGGGTATCAGGGTGAGGAATGGGTGTATCCGAGTGAGGAATGGGGGTATCAGTGTGACGAATGGGGGTATCAGGGTGAGGAATGGGGGTATCGGGGTGAGGAATGGGGGTATCGGGGTGATGAATGGGGGTATCAGTGTGAGGAATTATAGGTATCAGTGTGAGGAATGGGGGTATCGGTGAGGAATGGAGGTATCTGTGTGACGAATGGGGATATCGGGGTGAGGAATAAGGGTTTCGGGTTGAGGAATGGGGGTTTTGCGGTGAGGAATGGGGGTATCAGGGTGAGGAATGGGTGTGTTGGGGTGAGGAATGGGGGTATCAGTGTGAGGAATGGGGGTATCAGTGTGAGGAATGGGGGTATCAGGGTGAGGAATGGGGATATCAGGGTGAGGAATGGGGGTATCAGTTTGAGGAATGGGGGTATCAGTGTGAGGAATGGGGGTATCAGGGTGAGGAATGGGGGTATCAGTGTGTGGTGGAGGAGTGGTGGGGGTATCAGTGTGAGGAATGGGGGTATCAGTGTGAGGAATGGGGTATCAGGGTGAGGAATGGGGTATCAGTGTGAGGAATGGGGGTATCAGGGTGAGGAATGGGATAGGTGAGGAATGGGGATATCAGGGTGAGGAATGGGGGTATCAGTGTGAGGAATGGGGGTATCAGTGTGAGGAATGTGGGTATCAGGGTGAGGAATTGGGGTATCAGGTGAGGAATGGGGTATCAGTGTGAGGAATGGGGGTATCAGGGTGAGGAATGGGGGTATCAGTGTGAGGAATGGGGATATCAGGGTGAGGAATGGGGGTATCAGGGTGAGGAATGGGGGTTTCGGATTGAGGATTGGGGGTATCGGTGAGGAATGGGGGTATCAGTGTGAGGAATGGGGATATCAGGGTGAGGAACGGGGGTATCAGTGTGAGGAATGGGGGTATCAGTGTGAGGAATGGGGGTATCAGTGTGAGGAATGGGGGTATCAGGCTGAGGAATGGGGGTATCAGTGTGAGAAGTGGGGATATCAGGGTAAGGAATGGGGGCTCTGGGTGCGGAATGTGAGGCTCTGGGTGAGGAATGGGGGTGTCAGTGTGAGGAATGGGGGTATGAGGGTGAGGAATGGGGGGGTATTGGGTGTGAGGAATGGGTGGGTTATCGGGTGAGGAATGGGGTATCAGTGTGAGGAATGGGGGTATCAGTGTGAGGAATGGGGGTATCTGGGTGAGGAATGGAGATGGGGTGAGGAATGGGGGTATCAGGGTGAGGAATGGGGGTATCAGGGTGAGGAATGGGGTTATTAGTGTGAGGAATGGAGGTATCTGGGTGAGGAATGGGGTATCAGTGTGTGGAATGGGGGTATCAGTGTGAGGAATGAGGTATCAGTGTGAGGAATGGGGATATCAGGGTGAGGAATGGGGGCTCTGGGTGAGGAATGGGAGTATCAGTGTGAGGAATGGGGGTATCAGTGTGAGGAATGGGGGTATCAAGGTGAGGAATGGGGATATCAGGGTGAGGAATGGGGGTATCAGGGTGAGGAATGGGGGTATCAGTGTGAGGAATGGGGGTATCAGGGTGAGGAATGGGTGTATCGGTGTGAGGAATGGGGGTATCAGTGTGAGGAATGGGCGTATCAGTGTGAGGAATGGGGGTATCAGGGTGAGGAATGGGGGCATCGGTGTGAAGAATGGTGTTTCGGGGTGAGGAATGGGGGTTTTGGGGTGAGGATTGGGGGTATCGGGGTGAGGAATGTGGTTTTGGTGTGAGGAATGGGGGTTTCGGAGTGAGGAATGGAGGTATCCGAGTGAGGTCTGGGGGTATCAGGGTAAGGAATGGGGGTATCAGGGTCAGGAATGGGGGTATCAGTGTGAGGAATGGGGGTATCAGTGTGAGGAATGGGGGTATCAGTGTGAGGAATGGGGGAATCAGTGTGAGGAATGGGGGCATCGGTGAGTAATGGAGGTATCAGGGTGAGGAATGAGGGTATCAGTGTTAAGAATGGGGGTATAAGTGTGAGGAATGGGGGTATCGGTGAGGAAAGGAGGTATCAGGGTGAGGAATGGGGTTATCAGTGTGAGGATAGGGGGTGTCAGTGTGAGCAATGGGAGTGTCAGTGTGAGGAATGGGTGTATCAGGGTGAGGAATGGGGGTATCAGTGTGAGGAATGGGGGTATCAGTGTGAGGAATGCGGGTATCAGGGTGAGGAATGGGGGCATCGGTGTGAAGAATGGAGTTTCGGGGTGAGGAATGGGGGTTTCGGGGTGAGGAATGGGGGTATCGGGGTGAGGAATGTGGTTTCGGGGTGAGGAATGGGGGTTTCGGAGTGAGGAATGGGGGTATCCGAGTGAGGACTGGCGGTATCAGGGTGAGGAATGGGGTATCAGGGTCAGGAATGGGGGTATCAGTGTGAGGAATGGGGGTATCAGTGTTAGGAATGGGGGTATCAGTGTGAGGAATGGGGGTATCAGTGAGGAATGGAGGTATCAGGGTGAGGAATGGGGGTATCAGTGTGAGGAATGGGGGTATCAGGGTGAGGAATGGGGGTATCAGTGTGAGGAATGGGGGTATCAGGGTGAGGAATGGGGGTATCAGGGTGAGGAATGGGGTTATCAGTGTGAGGAATGGGGGTATCAGTGTGAGGAATGGGGTATCAGTGTGAGAATGGGGTATCAGGGTGAGGAATGGGGGTATCAGGGTGAGGAATGGGGGTATCAGGGTGAGGAAATGGGTGTATCAGTGTGAGTAATGGGGGTATCAGGCTGAGGAATGGGGGTATCAGGGTGAGGAATGGGGATATCAGCGTGAGGAATGGGGGCTCTGCGTGAGGAATGGTTGCCTCTCGGTGAGGAATGGGAAGCTCTGGGTGAGGAATGGGAGTATCAGTGTGAGGAATGGGGGTGTCAGTGTGAGGAATGGGGGTATCAAGGTGAGGAATGGGGATATCAGGGTGAGGAATGGGGGTATCAGAGTGAGGAATGGGGGTATCAGTGTGAGGTATGGGTGTATCAGGGTGAGGAATGGGGGTGTCAGTGTGAGGAATGGGGGTATCAGTGTGAGGAATGAGGATATCAGGGTGAGGAATAGTGGTATCAGTGTGAGGATTGGGGGTATCAGTGTGAGGAATGGAGGTATCAGTGTGAGGAATTGGGGTGTCAGTGTGATGAATGGAGGTATCAGTTTGAGGAATGGGAGTATCAGTGTGAGGAATGGGGGTATCAGGGTGAGGAATGGGGATATCGGGGTGAGGAATAGGGGTTTCGGAGTGAGGAATGGGGGTTTCGGCGTGAGGAATGGGGATATCGGGGTTTGGAATGGGGGTATCAGTGTGAGGAATGGGGGTATCAGGGTGAGCAATGGGGGTATCAGTGTGAGGAATGGGGGTATCAGGGTGAGGAATGGGGGTATCAGGGTGAGGAATGGGGGTATCGGGGTGATGAATGGGGGTATCAGTGTGAGGAATGGGGGTATCAGTGTGAGGAGGAATGGGGGGGGTATCGGTGAGAGGAATGGGGTATCAGGTGAGGAATGGGGGTATCAGGGTGAGGAATGGGGTATCGGGTGAGGAATGGGGGTTTTGGGTGAGGAATGGGGGTATCAGGGTGAGGAATGGGTGTGTTGGGGTGAGGAATGGGGGTTTCGGAGTGAGGAATGGGGGTATCAGGGTGAGGAATGGGGATATCAGGGTGAGGAATGGAGGTATCAGGGTGAGGAATGGGGGCATCAGGGTGAGGAATGGGGTTATCAGTGTGAGGAATGGGGGTATCAGTGTGAGGAATGGGGGTATCAGTGTGAGAAATGAGGTATCAGGGTGAGGAATGGGGGCATCAGGATGAGGAATGGGGGTTCGTTGGGGGGGGGGTATCAGGGTGAGGAATGGGGGTTTTGGGTGAGGAATGGGGGTATCAGGGTGAGGAAATGGGGTATCAGGTGAGGAATGGGGGTATCAGGGTGAGGAATGGGGGTATCAGGGTGAGGAATGGGGGTATCAGTGTGAGGAATGGGGGTATCAGTGTGAGGAATGGGGGTATCCGGGTGAGGAATGGAGATAGGGTGAGGAATGGGGGTATCAGGGTGAGGAATGGGGGTATCAGGGTGAGGAATGGGGGTATCAGTGTGAGGAATGGAGGTATCAGGGTGAGGAATGGGGTATCAGTGTGAGGAATGGGGGTATCAGTGTGAGGAATGGGGTATCAGGGTGAGGAATGGGGTATCAGTGTGAGGAATGGGGTTTTGGGGTGAGGAATGGGGGTATCAGGGTGAGGAATGGGGGTATCAGTGTGAGGAATGGGGGTATCAGGGTGAGCAATGGGGGTTTCAGTGTGAGGAATGGGGTATCAGTGTGAGGAATGGGGGTATCAGTGTGAGGAATGGGGTATCAGTGTGAGGAATGGGGGTATCAGGTGAGGAATGGGGGATATCGGGGTGGGAATGGGGGTATCAGTGTGAGGAATGGGGGTATCAGTGTGAGGAATGGGGGTATCAGTGTGAGGAATGGGGTATTCAGGGTGAGGAATGGGGGTATCAGGTGAGGAATGGGGGTATGGGGTGAGGAATGGGGTATCAGTGTGAGGAATGGGGGTATCAGTGTGAGGAATGGGGTATCAGGTGAGGAATGGGGGTATCAGTGTGAGGAATGGGGATATCGGGGTGAGGAATGGGGTTTCGGGTGAGGAATGGGGGTTTTCGGTGAGGAATGGGGTTATCAGGGTGAGGAATGGGGTTTGGGGTGAGGAATGGGGGTATCAGTGTGAGGAATGGGGGTATCAGGGTGAGGAATGGGGTATCAGGGTGAGGAATGGGGTATCAGGGTGAGGAATGGGGTATCAGTGTGAGGAATGGGGGTATCAGTGTGAGGAATGGGGTATCAGGGTGAGGAATGGGGGTATCAGGTGAGGATGGGGTTATCAGGGTGAGGAATGGGGGTATCAGTGTGAGGAATGGGGTATCAGTGTGAGGAATGGGGGTATCAGTGTGAGGAATGGGGGTATCAGTGTGAGGAATGGGGGTATCAGTGTGAGGAATGGGGTATCAGGGTGAGGAATGGGGGTATCAGTGTGAGGAATGGGGGTATCAGTGTGAGGAATGGGGGTATCAGGGTGAGGAATGGGGGTATCAGGGTGAGGAATGGGGGTATCAGGGTGAGGAATGGGGGTATCAGGGGGAGGAATGGGGGGTATCAGGGTGAGGAATGGGGGTATCAGGGTGAGGAATGGGGGTATCAGTGTGAGGAATGGGGGTATCAGTGTGAGGAATGGGGGTATCAGGGTGAGGAATGGGGGATCAGGGTGAGGAATGGGGGTATCAGGGTGAGGAATGGGGGTATCAGGGTGAGGAATGGGGGTATCAGTGTGAGGAATGGAGGTATCAGGGTGAGGAATGGGGTATCAGTGTGAGGAATGGGGGTATCAGTGTGAGTAATGGGGTATCAGCTTGAGGAATGGGGGCATCAGGATGAGGAATGGGGGTTTCGGAGTGAGGAATGGGGGTATCAGGGTGAGGAATGGGGGTATCAGTGTGAGGAATGGTGATATCAGGGTAAGGAATGGGGGTATCAGGGTGAGGAATGGGGGTATCAGTGTGAGGAATTGGGGGTATCAGTGTGAGGAATTGGGGTATCCGTGTGTAGAATCGGGATATCAGGGTGAGGAATGGGGATATCAGGGTGAGGAATGGGGGTATCAGGGTGAGGAATGGGGGTATCAGTGTGAGGAATGGGGGTATCAGGCTGAGGAATGGGGGTATCAGGGTGAGGAATGGGGATATCAGCGTGAGGAATGGGGGCTCTGCGTGAGGAATGGTTGCCTCTCGGTGAGGAATGGGAAGCTCTGGATGAGGAATGGGAGTATCAGTGTGAGGAATGGGGGTATCAGTGTGAGGAATGGGGGTATCAGGGTGAGGAATGGGGATATCAGGGTGAGGAATGGGACGATCATGTGTTGAGGAATTGGGGGTATCAGTGTGAGGAATGGGGTATCAGGGTGAGGAATGGGGGTATCAGTGTGAGGGAATGAGGGTTATCAGTGTGAGGAATGGGGGTATCAGGTGAGGAATGGGGGTATCAGGTGAGGAATGGGGGTATCAGGGAGAGGAATGGGGGTATCAGGGTGAGGAATGGGGGTATCAGTGTGAGAAATGGGGTACAGGGTGAGGAATGGGGGTATCAGTGTGAGGAATGGGGTATCAGTTGTGAGGAATGGGGATATCGGTGTGAGGAATGGGGTATCGGTGTGAGGAATGGGGGTTTCGGGGTGAGGAATGGGGTTTCGGGGTGAGGAATGGGGGTATCCGGGTGAGGAATGGGGGTTTCGGGTGAGGAATGGGGGTATCAGGGTGAGGAATGGGGGTATCAGTGTGAGGAATGGGGGTATCAAGGTGAGGAATGGGGATATCAGGGTGAGGAATGGGGGCTCTGGGTGAGGAATGGGAGTATCAGTGTGAGGAATGGGGGTATCAGTGTGAGGAATGGGGGTATCAAGGTGAGGAATGGGGATATCAGGGTGAGGAATGGGTTATCAGGGTGAGGAATGGGGGTATCAGTGTGAGGAATGGGGGTATCAGGGTCAGCAATGGGGGTATCGGTGTGAGGAATGGGGGTATCAGTGTGAGGAATGGGTGTATCAGTGTGAGGAATGGGGGTATCAGGGTGAGGAATGGGGGTATCGGTGTGAGGAATGGGGGTACGGTGAGGAATGGGTTTCAGGGTGAGGAATGGGGTTATCGGGGTGAGGAATGGGGTTATCAGGGTGAGGAATGGGGGTTATCGGGTGAGGAATGGGGGTATCAGAGTGAGGAATGGGGGTATCAGGGTGAGGAATGGGGTATCAGGGTGAGGAATGGGGGTATCAGTGTGAGGAATGGGGGTATCAGTGTGAGGAATGGGGGTATCAGGGTGTAGGAAATGGGGTATCAGTGTGAGGAATGGGGGTATCGTTGTGAGGAATGGGGGTTCCAGGGTGAGGATGGGGGTTTCGGGAGTGAGATTGGTGTTTCCGAGTGAGGACTGGGGCGTATCAGGGTGAGTGATGGTGCGTATCAGGGTGATGAATGGGGTATGCAGGGTGATGTAATGGGGGTATCAGGGGTGAGGAATGGGGGTATCAGTGTGAGGATTGGGGGTATCGCTGAGGAATGGAGGTATCAGGTTGAGGAGTGAGGGTATCAGTGTTTGGAATGGGGGTATAAGTGTGAGGAATGGGGGTAATCAGGGTGTGAGAATGTGAGATCAGGGTGAGGGAATGGGGGTATCCGGGAGAGGAATGGGGGTATCAGGGTGAGGATTGGGGGTATCAGGTGTAGAGGATTGGAGTATCAGGGTGGAGGAAATCGGGGTATCAGTGTGAGGAATGGGGGATATCAGGGTGAGGATGGGGGTATCTGGTGAGGGAATGGGTGCATCAGTGTGAGGAATGGGGTATCAGTGTGAGGAATGGGGTATCAGTGTGAGGAATGGGGGTATCAGGTGAGGAATGGGGGTATCAGGGTGAGGAATGGGGGTATCAGTGTGAGGAATGGGGTATAGGTGTGAGGAATGGGGTATCAGTGTGAGGAATGGGGGTATCAGGGTGAGGAATGGGGTTTCTGGGTGAGGAATGGGGGTATCAGTGTGAGGAATGGGGGTATCAGTGTGAGGAATGGGGGTATCAGTGTGAGGAATGGGGGTATCAGGGTGAGGAATGGGGGTATCAGGGTGAGGAATGGGGTATCAGGTGAGGAATGGGGGTATCAGTGTGAGGAATGGGGGTATCAGGTGAGGAATGGGGTATCAGGGTGAGGAATGGGGATATCAGTGTGAGGAATGGGGTATCAGGGTGAGGAATGGGGGTATCGGTTGAGGAATGGGGGTATGGGTGAGGAATGGGGTATCAGTGTGAGGAATGGGGTATCAGGGTGAGGAATGGGGGTATCAGGTGAGGAATGGGGGTATCAGTGTGAGGAATGGGGGTATCAGGGTGAGGAATGGGGGTATCAGTGTGAGGAATGGGGGTATCAGGGTGAGGAATGGGGTTATCAGTGTGAGGAATGGGGGTATCAGTGTGAGGAATGGGGGTATCAGGGTGAGGAATGGGGGTATCAGTGTGAGGAATGGGGGTATCAGTGTGAGGAATGGGGGTATCAGTGAGGAATGGAGGTATCAGTGTGGGAATGGGGTATCAGTTGAGGAATGGGGTATCAGGGTGAGGAATGGGGGTATCAGTGTGAGGAATGGGGTTTCGGGGTGAGGAATGGGGGTATCAGTGTGAGGAATGGGGTTTCGGGTGAGGAATGGGGGTATCAGGGTGAGGAATGGGGGTATCAGTGTGAGGAATGGGGGTATAAGGGTGAGCAATGGGGGTTTCAGTGTGAGGAATGGGGGTATCAGGGTGAGGAATGGGGTATCAGTGTGAGGAATGGGGGTATCAGGGTGAGGAATGGGGGTATCAGTGTGAGGAATGGGGGTATCAGTGTGAGGAATGGGGGTATCAGGGTGAGGAATGGGGGTATCAGTGTGAGGAATGGGGATATCAGGGGGTGAGGAATGGGGGTATCGGGTGAGGAATGGGGTTATCAGGTGAGGAATGGGGGTATCAGGGTGAGGAATGGGGTATTGGGGAGGAATGGGGGTATCAGGTGTGAGGAATGGGGGTATCAGGTGAGAGAATGGGGTATCAGGGTGAGGAATGGGGGTATCAGGGTGAGGAATGGGGGTATCAGGGTCAGGAATGGGGGTATCGGTGTGAGGAATGGGGGTATCAGTGTGAGGAATGGGGTATCAGTGGTGAGAATGGGGTATCAGGTGAGGAATGGGGATATCGGGTGAGGAATAAGGGTTTCGGGTTGACGAATGGGGGTTTTGCGGTGAGGAATGGGGGTATCAGGGTGAGGAATGGGGGTATGAGGGTGAGGAATGGGGGATCAGGGTGAGAATGGGGATATCAGCGGAGGAATGGGGGCTATCCGGGTGAGGAATGGTGCTCTCCGGGTGAGGAATAGGGGGCTCTGGGTGAGGAATGGGTGGTATCAGTGTGAGGAATGGGGGTATCAGTGTGAGGAATGGGGGTATAGTGTGAGGAATGGGGGTATTCAGGTGATGAATGGGGTATCAGTGTGAGGAATGAGGGTATCAGTGTGAGGAATGGGGGTATCAGGTGAGGAATGGGGGTTTCAGTGTGAGGAATGGGGGTATCAGTGTGAGGAATGGGGTATCAGGGTGAGGAGATGGGGTATCAGTTGTGAGGAATGGGGTGTCGGGTGAGGAATGGGGGTATCAGTGTGAGGAATGGGGGTATCCGTGTGAGGAATGGGGTATCAGGGTGAGGAATGGAGGGTATCAGGAGTGAGGAATTGGCGGTATCGAAGGTGAGGAATGGGGGTATCAGTTGTGAGGAATGGGGTATCAGGGTGAGGAATGGGGTATCGGGTGAGGAATGGGGTATCAGTGTGAGGAATGGGGTATCAGTGTGAGGAATGGGGGTATCAGTGTGAGGAATGGGGGTATCAGGGTGAGGAATGGGGTATCAGGGTGAGAAATGGAGGTATCAGGGTGAGGAATGAGGGTATCAGTGTTAGGAATGGGGGTATCAGTGTGAGGAATGGGGGTATCAGTGTGAGGAATGGTGATATCAGGGTGAGGAATGGGGGTATCCGAGTGAGGAATGGGGGTATCCGTGTGAGGAATGGGGGTATCAGGGTGAGGAATGGGGTATCAGTGTGAGGAATGGGGGTATCAGTGTGAGGAATGGGGGTATCAGTGTGAGGAATGGGTGTATCAGTGTGAGGAATGGGGGTATCAGTGTGAGGTATGCGGGTATCAGGGTGAGGAATGGGGGTATCAGTGTGAGGAATGGGGGTATCAGGGTGAGGAATGGGGGTATCAGGGTGAGGAATGGGGGTATCAGTGTGAGGAATGGGGGTATCAGGTGTGAGGAATGGGGGTATCAGTGTGAGGAATGGGGGTTTC
Source organism: Carcharodon carcharias (assembly GCF_017639515.1). Lineage (NCBI taxonomy): Eukaryota > Metazoa > Chordata > Chondrichthyes > Lamniformes > Lamnidae > Carcharodon > Carcharodon carcharias. The sequence goes on from NC_054485.1 coordinate 106,553,344, forward strand.
AGGGTGAGGAATGGGGGTATCAGCGTGAGGAATGGGGGTATCAGTTTGAGGAATGGGGATTTGAGGTTGAGTAATGGGGTATGAGGGTGAGGAATGGGGGTATCAGTGTGAGGAATGGGGTATCAGGGTGAGGAATGGGGGTATCAGGGTGAGGAATGGGGTTATCAGTGTGAGGAATGGGGGTATAAGGGTGAGGAATGGGGGTATCAGGGTGAGGAATGGGGGTATCAGGGTGAGGAATGGGGGTATCAGGGTGAGGAATGGGGGTATCAGTGTGAGGAATGGGGGTATCAGTGTGAGGAATGGGGGTATCAGGGTGAGGAATGGGGATCAGGGTGAGGAATGGGGGTATCAGGGTGAGGAATGGGGGTATCAGGGTGAGGAATGGGGGTATCAGTGTGAGGAATGGGGTATCAGGGTGAGGAATGGGGGTATCAGTGTGAGGAATGGGGGTATCAGTGTGAGGAATGGGGGTATCAGGGTGAGGAATGGGGGCATCAGGTGAGGAATGGGGGTATCGGAGTGAGGAATGGGGGTATCAGGGTGAGGAATGGGGGTATCGGTGTGAGGAAGGGGGGTATCAGGGTGAGGAATGGGGGTATCAGGGTGAGGAATGGGGTATCAGTGTGAGGAATGGGGGTATCAGTGTGAGGAATGGGGTATCAGTGTGAGGAATGGGGGTATCAGGGTGAGGAATGGGGTATCAGGGTGAGGAATGGGGGTATCAGGTGTGAGGAATGGGGGTATCAGTGTGAGGAATGGGGGTATCAGGTGAGGAATGGGGGTATCAGGGTGAGGAATGGGGTATCAGTGTGAGGAATGGGGGCTCAGGGTGAGGAATGGGGGTATCGGTGAGGAATGGGGGTTGGTGAGGAATGGGGGTATCAGTGTGAGGAATGGGGCATCAGTGTGAGGAATGGGCGTATCAGGCTGAGGAATGGAGGTATCAGGGTGAGGAATGGGTTATCAGGGTGAGGAATGGGGGTATCAGTGTGAGGAATGGGGGTATCAGGGTGAGGAATGGGGGTATCAGTGTGAGGAATGGGGGTATCAGTGTGAGGAATGCGGATATCAGGGTTAGGAATGGGTATCAGTGGTGAGGAATGGGGTATCAGGGTGAGGAATGGGGGTATCAGGGTGAGGAATGGGGGTATCAGGGTGAGGAATGGGGTTATCAGGGTGAGGAATGGGGGTATCAGTGTTAGGAATGGGGGTATCAGGGTGTGGAATGGGGGTCTGGTCTGAGGAATGGGGGTATCAGGGTGAGGAATGGGGGTATCAGGGTGAGGAATGGGGGTATCAGGGTGAGGAATGGGGTTATTAGTCTGAGGAATGGGGGTATCAGGGTGAGGAATGGGGGTATCAGGGTGAGGAATGGGGGTATCAGGGTGAGGAATGGGGTTTCGGGGTGAGGAATGGGGTATCAGTGTGAGGAATGGGGTTTTGGGGTGAGGAATGGGGGTATCGGTGAGGAATGGGGGTATCAGGGTGAGGAATGGGGGTATCAGGGTGAGGAATGGGGGTATCAGGGGCAGGAATGGGGGTATCGGTGTGAGGAATGGGGGTATCAGTGTGAGGAATGGGGGTATCAGTGTGAGGAATGGGGGTATCAGTGTGAGGAATGGGGGTATCGGTGAGGAATGGAGGTATCAGGGTGAAGATTGGGGTGTCAGTGTGAGCAATGGGAGTGTCAGTGTGAGGAATGGGGGTATCAGGGTGAGGAATGGGGGTATCAGGGTGAGGAATGGGGTTATCAGTGTGAGGATTGGGGGTGTCATTGTGAGGAATGGGGGTATCAGTGTGAGGAATGGGGGTATCAGGGTGAGGAATGGGGGTATCAGTGTGAGGAATGGGGGTATCAGTGTGAGGAATGGGGGTATCAGGGTGAGGAATGGGGGCATCGGTGTGAGGAATGGAGTTTCGGGGTGAGGAATGGGGGTTTCGGTGTGAGGAATGGGGGTATCGGGGTGAGGAATGTGGTTTCAGGGTGAGGAATGGGGGTTTCGGTGTGAGGAATGGGGGTATCAGTGTGAGGACTGGCGGTATCAGGGTGAGGAATGGGGGTATCGGTGAGGAATGGAGGTATCAGTGTGAAGATTGGGGTGTCAGTGTGAGCAATGGGAGTGTCAGTGTGAGGAATGGGGGTATCAGGGGAGAATGGGGTATCTGGGTGAGGAATGGGGTATCAGTGTGAGGAATGGGGGTATCAGTGTGAGGAATGGGGGTATCAGTGTGAGGAATGGGGGTATCAGGGTGAGGAATGGGGGTATCAGGGTGAGGAATGGGGGTATCAGTGTGAGGAATGGGGGTATCAGTGTGAGGAATGGGGGTATCAGTGTGAGGAATGGGGGTATCAGGGTGAGGAATGGGGATATCAGGGTGAGGAATGGGGGTATCAGGGTGAGGAATGGGGGTATCAGTGTGAGGAATGGGGGTATCAGGTGAGGAATGGGGGTATCAGGGTGAGGAATGGGGGTATCAGTGTGAGGAATGGGGGTATCGTGTGAGGAATGGGGGTATCGGTGAGGAATGGGGTTATGGGTGAGGAATGGGGGTATCAGTGTGAGGAATGGGGGTATCAGTGTGAGGAAATGGGGTATCAGGTGAGGAATGGGGGTATCAGTGTGAGGAATGGGGGTATCAGTGTGAGGAATGGGGGTATCAGTGTGAGGAATGGGGGTATCAGGTGAGGAATGGAGGTATCAGTGTGAGGAATGGGGTATCAGTGTGAGGAATGGAGGTATCAGTGTGAGGAATGGGGGTATCAGTGTGAGGAATGGGGGTATCAGTGTGAGGATTGGGGATGTCAGTGTGAGCAATGGGAGTATCAGTGTGAGGAATGGGGGTATCAGTGTGAGGAATGGGGGTATCAGTGTGAGGAATGGGGGTATCAGGGTGAGGAATGGGGTATCGGGGTGAGGAATGGGGGTTTCGGGTGAGGAATGGGGGTATCGGTGTGAGGAATGGGGGTATCAGTGTGAGGAATGGGGTATCAGTGTGAGGAATGGGGGTATCAGGGTGAGGAATGGGGGTATCAGTGTGAGGAATGGGGGTATCAGGGTGAGGAATGGGGGTATCAGGGTGAGGAATGGGGGTATCAGGGTGAGGAATGGGGGTATCAGTGTGAGGAATGGGGGTATCAGTGTGAGGAATGGGGGTATCGGTGAGGAAAGGGGTATCAGGTGAGGAATGGGGGTATCAGTGTGAGGAATGGGGGTATCGGGTGAGGAATGGGGGTATCAGGGTGAGGAATGGGGGTATCAGGGTGAGGAATGGGGTATCAGGGTGAGGAATGGGGGTATCAGTGTGAGGAATGGGGGTATCAGGTGAGGAATGGGGGTATCAGGGTGAGGAATGGGGGTATCAGGGTGAGGAATGGGGGTTATCAGGGTGAGGAATGGGGTATCAGTGTGAGGAATGGGGGTATCAGTGTGAGGAATGGGGGTATCAGGGTGAGGAATGGGGATAGGGTGAGGAATGGGGTATCAGGGTGAGGAATGGGGGTAATCCGGGGTGAGGAATGGGGTATAGGGTGAGGAATGGGGGTTTCTGGGGTGAGGAATGGGGGTAGCAGGGTGAGGAATGGGGTATCAGGAGTGAGGAATGGGGGTATCAGTGTGAGGAATGGGGGTTTCAGAGTGAGGAATGGGGGTATCAGAGTGAGGAATGGGGGTATCAGTGTGAGGAATGGGGGTATCAGGTGAGAATGGGGGTTTCAGTGTGAGGAATGGGGGTATCAGGGTGAGGGAATGGGGGTATCAGTGTGAGGAATTGGGGTATCAGTGTGAGGAATTGGGGTATCAGTGGGAGGAATGGGTGTATCAGGGTGAGGAATGGGGGGTATCAGGGGTGTGGAATGGGGTATCAGTGTGAGAATTGGGTATCAGGGTGAGGAATGGGGGGTATCAGGGTGAGGAATGGGTGGTATCAGGGTGAGGAATGGGGGGTATCAGGGTGAGGAATGGGGGTATCAGGCGTGAGGAATGGGCGTTCTCAGGGTGAGGAATGGGGGTATCAGGTGAGGAATGGGGTATCAGTGTGAGGAATGGGGGTATCAGTGTGAGGAATGGGGGTATCAGGTGAGGAATGGGGTATCAGGGTGAGGAATGGGGGTATCAGTGTGAGGAATGGGGGTATCAGGGTGAGGAATGGGGGTATCAGTGGTGAGGAATGGGGGTATCAGGGTGAGGAATGGGGTATCAGTGTGAGGAATGGGGTATCAGTGTGAGGAATGGGGTATCAGGGTGAGGAATGGGGTATCGTGGTGAGGAATGGGGTATCGGGGTGAAGTGTGAGGAATGGGGGTATCAGGGTGAGGAATGGGGGTATCAGTGAGGAATGGGGTATCAGGGTGAGGAATGGGGGTATCAGTGTGAGGAATGGGGTATCAGTGTGAGGAATGGGGGTATCAGTGTGAGGAATGGGGGTATCAGGGTGAGGAATGGGGTATCGGGGTGAGGAATGGGGGTATCAGTGTGAGGAATGGGGGTATCGGGTGAGGAATGGGGGTATCAGGGTGAGGAATGGGGGTATCAGGGTGAGGAATGGGGGTTCAGTGTGAGGAATGGGGTATCAGGGTGAGGAATGGGGGTATCAGTGTGAGGAATGGGGGTATCAGTGTGAGGAATGGGGTATCAGGGTGAGGAATGGGGGTATCAGGTGAGGAATGGGGGTATCAGGGTGAGGAATGGGGTATCAGTGTGAGGAATGGGGGTATCAGTGTGAGGAATGGGGGTTCGGGTGAGGAATGGGGGTATCAGGTGTGAGGAATGGGGGTATCAGGGTGAGGAATGGGGTATCAGGGTGAGGAATGGGGGTATCGGGTGAGGAATGGGGGTATCAGGGTGAGGAATGGGGGTATCAGTGTGAGGAATGGGGGTATAAGGGTGAGCAATGGGGGTTTCAGTGTGAGGAATGGGGTATCAGGGTGAGGAATGGGGGTATCAGGGTGAGGAATGGGGTATCAGGGTGAGGAATGGGGGTATCAGGTGAGGAATGGGGGTATCAGTGTGAGGAATGGGGGTATCAGGGTGAGGAATGGGGTATCAGTGTGAGGAATGGGGGTATCAGGTGAGGAATGGGGGTATCAGTGTGAGGAATGGGGGTATCAGTGTGAGGAATGGGGGTATCAGGGTGAGGAATGGGGGTATCGGTGAGGAATGGGGGTATCAGTGTGAGGAATGGGGGTATCAGGGTGAGGAATGGGGGTATCGGGGTGAGGAATGGTGGTATCAGTGTGAGGAATGGGGGTATTAGGGTGAGGAATGGTGGTATCAGGGTGAGGAATGGGGGTATCAGGTGAGGAATGGGGTATCAGTGTGAGGAATGGGGGTATCAGGTGAGGAATGGGGTATCAGGGTGAGGAATGGGGGTATCAGGGTGAGGAATGGGGGTATCAGGGTGAGGAATGGGGGTATCAGTGTGAGGAATGGGGGTATCAGTGTGAGGAATGGGGGTATCAGTGTGAGGAATGGGGGTATCAGTGTGAGGAATGGGTGTATCAGGGTGAGGAATGGGGGTATCAGGGTGAGGAATGGGGGTATCAGGTGAGGAATGGGGGTATCAGGGTGAGGAATGGGGGTATCAGTGTGAGGAATGGGGTATCAGTGTGAGGAATGGGGTATCAGGGTGAGGAATGGGGGTATCAGTGTGAGGAATGGGGGTATCAGGGTGAGGAATGGGGGTATCAGTGTGAGGAATGGGGGTATCAGGGTGAGGAATGGGGGTATCAGGGTGAGGAATGGGGGTATCAGGGTGAGGAATGGGGGTATCAGTGTGAGGAATGGGGTATCAGGTGTGAGGAATGGGGGTATCAGGGTGAGGAATGGGGGGGAGGGGATTTCGGTGTGAGGAATGGGGGTTTCAGGGTGAGGAATGGGGGTATCGGTGAGGAATGGGGGTATCAGGTGAGGAATGGGGGTATCAGGTGAGGAATGGGGGTATCGTGTGAGGAATGGGGGTAACAGGGTGAGGAATGGGGTATGAGGGTGAGGAATGGTGGTATCAGTGTGAGGAATGGGGGTATTAGGGTGAGGAATGGGGGTATCAGGGTGAGGAATGGGGGTATCAGAGTGAGGAATGGGGGTATCAGTGTGAGGAATGGGGGTATCAGGTGAGGAATGGGGTATCAGGGTGAGGAATGGGGGTATCAGTGTGAGGAATGGGGGTATCGGGTGAGGAATGGAGGTATCAGGGTGTGGAATGGGGGTATCAGAGTGAGGAATGGGGGTATCTGTGTGAGGAATGGGGTATCAGTGTGAGGAATGGGGGTATCAGGGTGAGGAATGGGGTATCGTGTGAGGAATGGGGTTTCAGGGTGAGGAATGGGGGTTTCAGGGTGAGGAATGGGGGTATCGGGGTGAGGAATGGGGTATCAGGGTGAGGAATGGGGGTATCGGGTGAGGAAGGGTCGGGGTGAGGAATGGGGGTATCAGGGTGAGGAATGGGGTTCAGGGTGAGGAATGGGGATCATGTGAGGAATGGGGGTATCAGTGTGAGGAATGGGGGTATCAGGGTGAGGAATGGGGGTATCGGGTGAGGAATGGGGTATCAGGGTGAGGAATGGGGGTATCAGTGTGAGGAATGGGGGTATCAGTGTGAGGAATGGGGGTATCAGTGTGAGGAATGGGGGTATCAGGGTGAGGAATGGGGTATCAGGGTGAGGAATGGGGGTATCAGTGTGAGGAATGGGGGTATCAGTGTGAGGAATGGGGGTATCAGTGTGAGGAATGGGGTATCAGGGTGAGGAATGGGGTTTCAGGGTGAGGAATGGGGGTATCAGTGTGAGGAATGGGGGTATCAGTGTGAGCAATGGGGGTATCAGGTGAGGAATGGGGTATCAGGGTGAGGAATGGGGGTATCAGTGTGAGGAATGGGGGTATTAGGGTGAGGAATGGGGTATCAGTGTGAGGAATGGGGGTATCAGGGTGAGGAATGGGGGTATCAGTGTGAGGAATGGGGGTATCAGTGTGAGGAATGGGGTATCAGGGTGAGGAATGGGGGTATCGGTGAGGAATGGGGTATCAGGGTGAGGAATGGGGTTCAGTGTGAGGAATGGGGGTATCAGGGTGAGGAATGGGGGGTATCAGTGTGAGGAATGGAGGTATCAGTGTGAAGATTGGGGTGTCAGTGTGAGCAATGGGAGTGTCAGTGTGAGGAATGGGGGTATCAGGGTGAGGAATGGGGGTATCAGTGTGAGGAATGGGGGTATCAGTGTGAGGAATGGGGGTATCAGTGTGAGGAATGGGGGTATCAGTGTGAGGAATGGGGGTATCAGGGTGAGGAATGGGGGTATCAGTGTGAGGAATGGGGGTATCGGGGTGAGGAATGGGGTATCAGTGTGAGGAATGGGGGTATCAGGTGAGGAATGGGGGTATCAGGGTGAGGAATGGGGTATCAGGGTGAGGAATGGGGGTATCAGTGTGAGGAATGGGGGTATCAGTGTGAGGAATGGGGTTATCCGGGTGAGGAATGGGGGTATCAGGGTGAGGAATGGGGGTATCAGGGTGAGGAATGGGGTATCAGTGTGAGGAATGGGGTATCAGTGTGAGGAATGGGGGTATCAGGGTGAGGAATGGGGATATCAGGGTGAGGAATGGGGGATCAGGGTGAGGAATGGGGGTCTCGGTGAGGAATGGGGCTATCGGGTGAGGAATGGGGGTATCAGTGTGAGGAATGGGGTATCAGTGTGAGGAAGGGGTATCAAGGTGAGGAATGGGGATATCAGGGTGAGGAATGGGGGTATCAGGGTGAGGAATGGGGGTATCAGTGTGAGGAATGGGGGTATCAGGGTGAGGAATGGGGGTATCAGTGTGAGGAATGGGGGTATCAGTGTGAGGAATGGGGGTATCAGGGTGAGGAATGGGGGTATCAGTGTGAGGAATGGGGTATCAGTGTGAGGAATGGAGGTATCAGGGTGAGGAATTGGGGTATCAGTGTGAGGAATGGAGGTATCAGTGTGAGGAATGGGGGTATCAGTGTGAGGAATGAGGGTATCGGGGTGAGGAATGGGGATATCGGGGTGAGGAATAGGGTTCGGAGTGAGGAATGGGGGGTTTCGGCAGTGAGGAATGGGGATATCAGGGTTTGAGGAATGGGGGTATCAGTGTGAGGAATGGGGTAATCAGTGTGAGGAATGGGGGTATCAGTGTGAGGAATGGGGGTATCAGGGTGAGGAATGGGGGTATCAGGGTGAGGAATGGGCGTATCAGGGTCAGGAATGGGGGTATCAGTGTGAGGAATGGGGGTATCAGTGTGAGGAATGGGGCTATCAGTGTGAGGAATGGGGGTATCGGTGAGGAATGGAGGTATCAGGGTGAGGAATGGGGATATCGGGGTGAGGAATGGGGGTATCGGGTGAGGAATGGGGTTTTGGGTGAGGAATGGGGGTATCAGGGTGAGGAATGGGGGTATGGGGTGAGGAATGGGGGATCAGTGTGAGGAATGGGGTATCAGGGTGAGGAATGGGGGTATCAGGGTGAGGAATGGGGGTATCAGGGTGAGGAATGGGGGTATCAGGGTGAGGAATGGGGGTATCAGGGAGAGGAATGGGGGTATCGAGTGTGAGGAATGGGGTATCAGGGTGAGGAATGGGGATATCAGTGTGAGGAATGGGGGTATCAGAGTGAGGAATGGGGGTATCCGTGTGAGGATAGGGGTATCGGGTGAGGAATGCGGGTATCAGGGTGAGGAATGGGGGTATCAGTGTGAGGAATGGGGGTATCAATGTGAGGAATGGGGGTATCAAGGTGAGTAATGGGGATATCAGGGTGAGCAATGGGGGTATCAGTGTAGGAATGGGGTATCAGCTGTGAGAATGGGGGCATCAGGATGAGGAATGGAGGCTAGAGAGAGGAATGGGGGTATCAGGGTGAGGGAATAGGGATATCAGTGTGAGGAATGGGAGTATCAGTGTGAGGAAGGGGTATCATTTGTGAGGAATGGGGATATCAGAGTGAGGAATAGGGGTCTCATGGTGAGGAATGGGAGTATCAGTGTGAGGAAAGGGGCTCTCAGGTGAGGAATGGGGTATCAGGGTGAGGAATGGGGTATCAGGGTGTGAGGAATGGGGGTATCAGGTGAGAGGAATGGGGGCTCAGGGTGAGGAATGGTTGCCTTCGGTGAGGAATGGGGTATGGGTGAGGAATGGGAGTATCAGTGTGAGGAATGTGGGTATCAGTGTGAGGAATGGGGGTATCAAGGTGAGGAATGGGGATATCAGGGTGAGGAATGGGGGTATCAGGGTGAGGAATGGGGGTATCAGTGTGAGGAATGGGGTATCATGGTGAGGAATGGGGGTATCAGTGTGAGGAATGGGGGTATCAGTGTGAGGAATGGGGTATCGGGGTGAGGAATGGGGTTATCAGTGGTGAGGAATGGGGGTATCGGGGTGAGGAATGTGGTTTCAGGGTGAGGAATGGGGGTATCAGTGTGAGGAATGGGGGTATCAGGGTGAGGAATGGGGGTATCAGTGTGAGGAATGGGGGTATCGTGGTGAGGAATGGGTGTTTCGGGTGAGGAATGGGGGTATCAGGGTGAGGAATGGGGGTATCAGGGTGAGGAATGGGGGTATCGGGTGAGGAATGGGGGTTTCGGGGTGAGGAATGGGGGTATCAGTGTTAGGAATGGGGTTTCGGGGTGAGGAATGGGGGTATCAGGGTGAGGAATGGGGGTATCAGTGTGAGGAATGGGGGTATCAGGGTGAGGAATGGGGGTAGCAGGGTGTGGAATGGGGGTATCAGTGTGAGGAATGGGGGTATCAGGTGAGGAATGGGGGTATCAGGGTGAGGAATGGGGTTATCAGTGTGAGGAATGGGGTATCAGTGTGAGGAATGGGGTATCAGTGTGAGGAATGGGGTATCAGGGTGTGAGGAATGGGGGTATCGGTGTGAGGAATGGGGGTATCAGGGTGAGGAATGGGGTATCAGGGTGAGGAATGGGGTTTCAGGGTGAGGAATGGGGGTATCAGTGTGAGGAATGGGGTTCAGTGTGTGAGGAATGGGGGTATTGGGTGAGGAATGGGGGTATCAGGGTGAGGAATGGGGGTATCAGTGTGAGGAGTGGGGGTATCGGTGAGGAATGGAGGTATCAGTGTGAAGATTGGGGTGTCAGTGTGAGCAATGGGAGTGTCAGTGTGAGGAATGGGGGTATCAGGGTGAGGAATGGGGGTATCAGTGTGAGGAATGGGGGTATCAGTGTGAGGAATGGGGGTATCAGTGTGAGGAATGGGTATCAGGTGAGGAATGGGGTATCGGGTGAGGAATGGGGGTATCGGTGAGGAATGGGGGTGTCAGTGTGAGGAATGGGAGTGTCAGTGTGAGGAATGGGGGTATCAGGGTGAGGAATGGGGGTATCAGTGTGAGGAATGGGGTATCAGTGTGAGGAATGGGGGTATCAGTGTGAGGAATGGGGGTATCAGTGTGAGGAATGGGGATATCAGGGTGAGGAATGGGGGTATCAGGGTGAGGAATGGGGGTATCAGTGTGAGGAATGGGGGTATCAGGGTGAGGAATGGGGGTATCAGGGTGAGGAATGGGGGTATCAGGGTGAGGAATGGGGGTATCAGTGTGAGGACTGGGGGTATCAGTGTGAGGAATGGGGGTATCGGGGAGGAGGATGGGGGTTCAGGTGTGAGGAATGGGGTATCAGGGTGAGGAATGGGGGTATCAGGTGAGGAATGGGGGTATCAGAGTGAGGAATGGGGGTATCAGGGTGAGGAATGGGGGATCAGTGTGAGGAATGGGGGTATCGTGGTGAGGAATGGGGGTATCAGGGTGAGGAATGGGGGTATCAGGGTGAGGAATGGGGGTATCGGGGTGAGGAATGGGGGTATCAGGGTGAGGAATGGGGGTATCAGTGTGAGGAATGGGGGTATCAGGGTGAGGAATGGGGGTATCGGTGTGAGGAATGGGGTTCAGGGTGAGGAATGGGGTTTCAGGGGTGGGTGGGGGGAGGAATGGGGGTATCAGGGTGAGGAATGGGGTATCAGTGTGAGGAATGGGGGTTTCGGTGTGAGGAATGGGGGTATCAGTGTGAGGAATGGGGGTATCAGGGTGTGGAATGGGGGTATCAGAGTGAGGAATGGGGGTATCAGTGTGAGGAATGGGGTATCAGTGTGAGGAATGGGGGTATCCGGGTGAGGAATGGGTATCAGTGTGAGGAATGGGGGTATCGGTGAGGAATGGGGGTATCAGGGTGAGGAATGGGGGTATCAGTGTGAGGAATGGGGGTATCAGTGTGAGGAATGGGGGTATCAGGTGAGGAATGGGGGTATCAGGTGAGGAATGGGGTATCAGTGTGAGGAATGGGGGTATCAGTGTGAGGAATGGGGGTATCAGTGTGAGGAATGGGGGTATCAGGGTGAGGAATGGGGGTATCAGGGTGAGGAATGGGGGTATCAGTGTGAGGAATGGGGGTATCAGGGTGAGGAATGGGGGTATCGGTGTGAGGAATTGGGGTATCAGTGTGAGGAATGGGGGTTTCGGGGTGAGGAATGGGGGTATCGGGGTGAGGAATTTGGTTTCGGGTTGAGGAATGTGGGTTTCGGAGTGAGGAATGGGGGTATCCGAGTGAGGACTGGGGTATCAGGGTGAGGAATGGGGGTATCAGGGTCAGCATTGGGGGTATCAGTGTGAGGAATGGGGTATCGGTGAGGAAAGGAGGTATCAGTGTGAGGAATGGGGGGGTATCAGGTGAGAGAAATGGGGGTATCAGGGTGAGGAATGGGGTATCAGTGTGAGGAATGGGGGTATCAGTGTGAGGAATGGGGGTATCAGTGTGAGGAATGGTGGTATCAGGGTGAGGAATGGGGGTATCAGGGTGAGGAATGGGGGTATCAGTGTGAGAGGAATTTGAGGTGGTGGGGGGGTAAGGGTGGGGGGGTGTGAGGTGGGGTGGGTATGGGGTATCAGTGTGAGGAATGGGGTATCAGTGTGAGGAATGGGGGTATCAGGGTGAGGAATGGGGTATCAGGGTGAGGAATGGGGGTATCAGGGTGAGGAATGGGGTATCAGTGTGAGGAATGGGGGTATCAGGTGAGGAATGGGGGATCAGGGTGAGGAATGGGGGTATCAGGTGAGGAATGGGGGATCAGTGTGAGGAATGGGGGTATCGGTGAGGAATGGGGTATCAGGGTGAGGAATGGGGTATCAGTGTGAGGAATGGGGTATCAGGTGAGGAATGGGGGTATCAGGGTGAGGAATGGGGGTATCAGGTGAGGAATGGGGGTATCAGGGTGAGGAATGGGGGTATCAGTGTGAGGAATGGGGGTATCAGGGTGAGGAATGGGGTATCAGTGTGAGGAATGGGGGTATCAGTGTGAGGAATGGGGTATCAGGGTGAGGAATGGGGGTATCAGTGTGAGGAATGGGGTATCAGTGTGAGGAATGGGGGTATCAGTGTGAGAATGGGGTATCAGTGTGAGGAATGGAGGTATCAGGTGAGGAATGGGGGTATCAGGTGAGGAATGGGGGTATCAGGGTGAGGAATGGGGATATCGGGTGAGGAATGGGGGTTTCAGTGTGAGGAATGGGGGT